>NC_051154.1:148611305-148718805 GCF_013339745.2 Dermacentor silvarum
TTACAGTGCGTGCAGTCAGTTCTCCGACGCGGCTGTCATGAACAGTTGACATACGAAACAGTGAAACTTCACCATCACGTCCAACAAAAAGGCCACGAGGTTGTATTTCAATGGGCACCTGGTCATTGTGGAATCAGTGGCAATGATTCCGCAGACAACGCTGCTCGCACATCACACCAAGAAGAGCTCCGCGTTCCAACTCCACTTTCGAGGACAGACGCCGCAAGGCAGCTTCGACACCTGGCACGCAGTCTCTCACTGACCGAGTGGAACTCGCCAAACTTACGATTAACACGACTGCATCAATTAAACCCGTCACTGCAACTCCGACCTCCATTCGGACTTCCTCGACGTGAAGCTTCGCTTCTCTGTCGCCTTTGGTTAGGAGTTGCCTTCACAAAGGCATACTCTACATTAATTGGAGTGACCGATAGTGCAGCATGCGAGGTCTGCGGCACCGACGAAACTATTGACCACCTGCTGTGCCACTGTCCACGATATGCTCAAGAAAGACAAGATCTTGCTAACGCGCTAAAAAAACTGGACGATCGGACGCTTTCCGTGCAGGTGCTGCTGGAACACCGCCCCCATCGCTCGTCGGCCCATAAAGCGGTGAAGGCACTTTTGTGCTTCTTGAGGACGACGGGCTTGTGTCAACGTCTGTGACTATCAGTGCACTAACACACGCGTCAGCGAACTAACCACTCATTTCTCTTCTTTCCTTCCCTCCTCTCTCTCCCTGTCATCTTTGTGTTCCCTCTTCCCATTCCCCCGGTGTAGGGTAGCCAACCGGACGTTATCCTGGTTAACCTCCCTGCCTTCTGCCTTTCTCTTATTTCCTTCCTTTCCTTTCCAGGCTGTTGGTCGCATTGCTACAGTAATTTTTTTTTAAGTTGCTCTTGGGACATTCTGCAAGAAACAAGGGCCGTGGTTTGGGAATGATGAACGGTAGCGTGACAGTTGTATTAGCGCACCTAATTCGTGCGCGAACACCTTTATAGTTCACCGTTCTAGTTTGCTCACAACTAGACTCATAACGCAATATCAACAGTTCTTTATTTTTTTATTTACAATTGTACTCTTGCTGGCACTTTGTCTATGCACAACGTTTGAGACAGCTACGTTTTGAATTTTTTCACTATGAATTACGCAATACGTCTAGATCAAGTTCGCTGGACTTTTCGAATATATTACAATCCAGAGTTCGTAAAGCCGGCACTATGTTCAGGTCACAGTATTATATGACACACATTTGGCTCTTAAGTTATTCTCGGGGTGAAGAGACATACAAGCTGGACGAATGCATAGCAATGAACTTTGCACTTTCTGCTGTGAATGTATTTTTATGTCCACCAAGCAACGCAGAACGACCAGGCTTGTCAGAAATTTACGAGTTTTCTCTCCATTTGCTGATATGGCGCTTTCATTGTGAAGGTAATATGTCAGGGGCTAATTACATTTCTGCGTAAAAAAGTAAAGCATGCTTCAATAACATGAGCACAGAATGGCACACCTGAATGGGAAACAGGAACTATAGCGATAAGAACTTCACAACAGCACAGTGAATAGTAACAGTGGAGTAACTCTTTATCACTTCCACTTCTTGCCGTGTGCTGCAAACAAAATATTAGCGTTTCCATTTCGTCTTTACAGTGAACGCTGCCTCTGCCATGACTGTAGATGTTGCGGCCCTAAACGCACTAAAGTATCTTTTAGGTACGACTGAGTGCCGCGCGTAGACTGGCACCTCGCACCTTAGTTCTCGTGAACGTGCATGCGCTCATCATCCTTACGAACTTGAAACAGCCCCTTTTCTGAAATACACAAGAAAGATCTTCATGGTGCCAAGTGTTCTTTTGTATACTCCCTTTGACCCTCAGTTGTCTGTTTTTTATTATTACTTTTTTCCTTGCTCATCCCGCCTCCTTCCCGGTGAGGCGTCTGCAATACCCAAGAACATTGATGTGGAAACAGTTCGAACCCGAGGATCTGTAGCTTATGCATCAAGAAGAATGACATTGCGCAAAATAGCCGCCGAGGGAAACGAGGCTAATCCGAAGACGACACGCAAAAGAAGTAAACAGGGGCCCTTTCGAACAAGCGTCGTCATCTGGCCGCGCGTACGCTTCTCCCAGTGAAATTGCCGAATGGCCCCGACAGCGGTCGGAAGGCTACCGCCTCCGCCTTCGCCGGCAGCTACGGCTTACGACCCTGCCGACGCGTGAGGCGGTGCGGCTAAGCCTCCCGTTAGCCTCCCGGCGCGAGCGGCGGCGGCGAGGGCAGTGAGATCTCCGGGCGCCCCGAGCAGCACCGCGCCGTAATGCGCGCGCGGCTGTGAAACGACCCCGCATGGTAAACAAGCCTGGCTCATTCGTTACAGCTCGCGCGTGTAGGGGTTCAGTGAAATCGATTAAACCAGTGGTGGCGGAAGGTCCGTGACATTCGATCCTGCCAGACAAAGCGACGACACCACGATGGGCTGATCGGCGGGGCGTAGATGTGCACGCGTGGCCGGGCCCGCGGTCGCGCGAGCTCTGATTGCCGGGCCAAAGCAGTTCCACCTTGCCGTCTCTCCTTTTCTTTTTTGCATGTCGCGAGAGTTCCCGACACGAAATTTGTGGTTTAGAAAACGCTATCCCGCAATTAGGCGTGACTGAAATGCAATAACGGCCCTTCCGATGCGCGTAATAAGTAAAAGGAAAAAAAAAGTACATGTCAGTGAAATGGCCAGTTTTGCCGCCAGCATGAAGGCATTCAGTGTGTTTTTCCTCTGTGATCGTGGGCGCTGTTTTGGGAGAGTAGTAGAATACGTAGTGGATGAAGAGTTTGTCCTTTGGTTATTGGTAATTTCTAGAACAGGAGAGAAACTTCTGCGGGAAAAACGAGGCAGCAGAGTGTAGAGTTACAGCCCGAATTACTTAATCGTGCTTAATCATATAGTGACGGTAACATGAGCGCATAGAAAATGTCTGGGAGCCGGCATCTCAGTATAACGTGTGCGTTTGCACTACATAAGGTATACATACGCCCCCTCCCAAAATTAAGCAAGCAGTGAAAATGCACTTTTATTTGCTGTTTTATTGAGAAATGAATCGATTTTATAAATTATGTTGCATCAAATCTAACCAAAATAGCGGTGAATTATGTTTGTTCCTTATAAAGTGCTACTCATAGTTTTTTTTCATCACAGGCGCATGTCTTTGTGGCCACTGGACGCTCTCGTCGTCAAATTTATTAAAAACAGTTCGGAGTGAGTTCAGTAATGCTTGAATTAGCCCCATACCGCAGCTATTACATGAACCAGACAAAATAGTTACGAGAGGTTAACCAGGACTGAGGCCGGTTGGCTGCCCTACACTGGAGGAACGGGTTGAGAGAGAGAAAATGTTTTCAAAAATCTGATACCCCGCTTGAACGGTACGATGTTTGTAACAGCGGCGCTTTGAGTGCCAGTAAGGAAGTGGTATACAAGTTATTATTGGCGCAGAAAGCCGTGCTTGTTGGACGTCTACATGTGCAAAACGTTTAATTGTTTCTGACTAAAAACGTCGTGATTTATGGCTGCGAGCAAAGAATCCGTGCGAAATATTGCTAACATTGAGAAAAGACGGCGGTGAATGCTGGGGAAACGGTAAACAAACGCTGTCGTGATGACAGCGTGAAACGAAAAAACACGTAACATTGACAAGAAAGTATCTACACATCCCTCGGAAGCAAAATACCTAACGCTTCTTCATATCAGCCTCCAGCAAGATTTCTCTATATTCCATTTTCCTGACGGTTGAACAATAGAAGCAGATGCGACGGCGGCATTCCACGTGCCTCATCACCATGGGAACGAAGATTGCTTAGTGACTAGCCAGACGTCATTTGCTACTGCTGAACTTTCTATTGCAAGCAGTGAACTTTTTATTGGATATTACTTGCATTGGAATACGGGCAGTCTACTCTGATGACAGCTCTGTGGAGGCTAATCGCATCGCACTATTAGAATGACAGTTGTTTATTGCCTTATGAAATGTTAAAAAAACACTAGTACTGTGACTGGACATAAAGTATGTGTTCCGTTGATTACGGGCGATGTCGGTACTCAAAAAAATGAGGCGGCAGACAGATTGGCCACTGTGGCACATAAGCTGGATACCTTGGGCCACTATTTATTATTCAATATCGATTCACAATTGTTTTACCTAGAATGCGGCAAAAACATCGTGAGACCACGTGGTTTGACGACCGGACAAAGTCATCTTTGCTATTCAGGACTGACCCCCTTTTTTGTGCTTACGAACATCATAACGCCATTGATCGCGCTCCTTTGATACACTCATAGATTTCCTACATGCCTGGAAGTGGACTACACACCGTACTTCCTACATAGAACAAAGTGGAGGTCGTCCACTGCCTCTATCCATTGTAACACCCTCGATGCATATGTGAAACATCCAAAACGAGCGGCAGCGAGATTCCCTGCGCAACCACTTCAACCGGTTGCAGATAGGGGTCCTTTATACGCGGTCATGGTTACTTGTCCCTCGTCGGGCCGAAACAAAGACACATTGCCACAACACTTCATGACTCCCTAGTATAGAGTGCACATTGTGCATGCTCTGTGAAAGATGGTCAATTGTGAACGAATTCACAATCTGACTTCTTGCATGCTCGTGTGAACTTACTCATGTGACCTTGCACCAATCATTTCTGCTTTCTTTGGTGGAACGCACTGTAAATGTTTTACATGTAGCATTTATAACTATGTGCTTTATAGTTTACTCATCTAAAGTTCTTTCTTTTTCTTTTGTTTTCTTCCGCTTTTTATGCAGCGACTCTACAGAAAGTGACATGTTCTGGTAATACGCCCTCTGAATAGATGTCCCCGTGTTGCTGATACTTCGCGCGCCATCTATGCATGTAGTATAGCAGGTTTTGCCTGAAATATACAGTGGTTTATTCTTCCGCTATCTTTCCTTTTGTACCTTAAAGCTTCGCTTTAAGAACACTCGCCGCACATCCAGCGACGCCCTTGATCTCGTGCGTCACGCATACTTCGGACAAGCCCACGGCTTATCCCGTTTGCGGATTGGCCATGTCATAGTTCTTGCAAGACTAAATGTGACATTCATTGAGGTACTATCTAACAATCGGTATCAGTCATGTAAGCCCCCCCACCCCGGTCGTTTTCTGTACCTTTCTATATCTTTTTACATCACCTGGATAAAGGCATGGTCCACCAGCCGAAACGTCAGAAATATATTGTGCAATAACAACGTACGTCGTGCGCGCGTTTCTCTGAAATTCTCTCTCTCTCTCTCTCTCTCTATATATATATATATATATATATATATATATATATATATATATAGGGTGTTTCAGCGAACACTTTCAAAATTTATTTAAGGTTGCCTGTGGCAGATAGCCCAATTCTAGTTAATGAGCTGGTCTACCCGAAAAGGCGGACATTACTTGCACAAAAAATGGAAATGCATAATGGACTAATCAACGAAAATTCACTAATTAGGTTTTGAACTAATTACATGATGGCCCATATTGCAATTTACAAATTGTAGCCGTGGAGTTCGCAAGGCGGATCCACTTAGAATTAATTATGAGGATGACACCAGTTACGAGGATTTCCCGAACTTTGCAGAGAAATGCATTGGCGTTTTGAATATATATATATATATATATATATATGTGTGTGTGTGTGTGTGTGTGTGTGTGTGTGTGTGTGTGTGTGTGTGTGTGTGTGTGCTGCCCAATTTTCAATATTGAACAAGGGGATATGCCGTCCGGCAGCAGATATTGCAACCGGTGTTCCTGCACTGCTCATTGTGCGTGTTTTCTACTTTTCTTTTATTGCGATAGCAATTATATGGACACTCCAAAGCAGATTTCTGTCGTCGGCGTCGCCGTCGTCGTCGCCGTGAGGTTCCGTATGACGTTAATGGAGATGAAATCGTCGCCGCGCGCCGCCGATCGCTGTATGTGCGAGTGAAAAGGCGCAAGGGACGCGCGCTTTCACGGGGAGTGAACCCACGGCGGAGAACAAACGCGCGTTCTGCGCCGTGCTCCTTTAAGGGCTGCAGAAGTAGGCGCCTCTTTCCTCCTTTACAATCACCATATATGTCGAGCAAACGCGCCTTCTTCCGACGCGCGAAAAGCCGTGGCGGGGGGGGGGGGGGGGGGGGGAGGGAGGCGACGTTTAGCTGCGGTACCAAGTACCTATTTATATAAAAACGTTGTGAGGCGCGAATGTGGTAAAGACTTCCGACGCTGCTCGACGAGTGTCCCGTTCTGATGTGGTCGAAAACCTCCGAGCCGCCCCCAGAGGCTCCGGCAACAGTCACCAACGCCGCACACGTTTTGTGCGAACGCGGGCAAAACGCCGACGGCGTCGACAACAGTTCTGCGTGTTGCCGGTGCTGCTGCATGTCCAAGTTTATACAGCTGATAAAGCTACTATCATTAATCTGTATAAGTCTCTACAAATTTGCTATCGCAATTGATGCTTCGCCTTTCGGGTGAAACTGCGACAACTTTTTGACAGCTGCATCTCTTTTCAGCTCTTGTTTCTCTTGAATATATTCGGGATGCTTCTTCTTGGGTGGTTGTTCTTCTTGGGGAAACAGCGGAAAATTATTGTTAAAGTGGGCGAAGCATGCACTATTTTGAGCCATAAGCTGCCGTCTTCTCTTTATTCATTTCTTTTCTTGTCTAGTGGAAGCGTTGTCGCTTTCCACGTCTTCATTGCTGATGCACCTCGCAGTCCTGCGCAGACATCACAGTGACACGCGCGGTTGTGCATGAACATCTTCGCAGACACGTGCCTCACTTTTGTCTTCTATTGTAGTGTTGCACAACACGCAACGCCGGGCGCATCCTTTCTGCCGCCGACCGAGCACAGGTGTACACTTCGCCTCGGCGGCTGATGGCAGCATGCATCCTCCTCTCTAAAACACCTTCTCTTCACGTGCACCTGCTTCTAGCTCTCCTCTCCATATTCCTCCTCTCTGGATTCACCTTTCCGCATTCTTCCTCTCCACAGTCCCACGACGACAACATCAAACAACTCTGACTCCACAAAGAAAGTTTCCCTTTGAAACAGCCGCATCAAGCCCAGAGACATCACACTGTACAGTCGACCACGAAAGTTTAGGGTGCATGGGTTGCACGACAAATGTGAATTCTGTTATGGCATAGTGGTTCTCACTTAATGGATGACTGGGATCACTTTCTATTCGAAGCTATGTGTCGAACCTTGTCAATAATTCAGCTTTCTCGCAAAATCCGTATCCCATAAACTTTTGTACCTGACTATATGAACACGCTCAAGGAGTGTGCCGTTGAATACAGTTAAGAAAAAGGATTGTGCGACATACATTTCAGTTAGGTAATACATGGGGATTAACAGCTATGCGCAGAGTGACGGCTAAGAGCCGATAAAAGTGCAAGACCTACTTGCGTGAACTACCTTCCATATTACACGAAGTTTCCGTGGAAGACGCTGCCATTGGTCACAACGCCTATTTCGCGTGTACTGGAGTACTATCAACGTAAACGCATAAGCGGCCCTCAGCTATAGCTGTTCGTGTTCTGGGAAATGAACACAGGACCTCTTTCACGGGCTCGAATGTCGTTCCCAACTATTTTTTAAAATATCGTTTTTCGCAGTATGCTACAATTATCTGTTACAAAAAAAAACTATGACATTTGAATTTATCTAGCTAGTAAGGTAAACACAGCCGCGCGGTACAGTTTGAAATAACTTTCAAAAATATTTATTTTATGTATCGAAATGAACCCTTGTTCTGGAATTCGTGAACATGGGAATCCGGAGGCAACTTTTACAGATTTCGAAAGAGAAACTTTAATTAAACACACTCTGAGACATTCTGGATCCCGCCACATATACTGCGTGAAACGAAATAAATGCAGTTTGCTTAGCAAGTGACATTACAGCGTCAAAGGAAATACAGTAACATTAATTGTTGAGTCGAAAAACCAGACCTGATATTTTCTATTATTCCCAAGCTTCCAAATATTCTGGTTACTGAAATTTTGAACCATTCCAATATTACTTTTATCGAATCTATGCTCACAGATTTGCTTGACTTCAGGACATTTCGCTCAGGTTAAGGGGCTAGCACTAAAGAGACAACCTTGTGTGTGCCAACCTGAAATACCCGTTCCTTCTCAGTATACTACATCTACTCATAAAAAAAAGTTGTAGCGTAAGTACTAAATGCAAATTAGCAGTGCTACTCGGATACATCATTTCTAATGTGCTCACCTAAATATATGAAGTTCGCTTTCAAGGCATTCGGCCACCGGCAAAGTCGTTGAGTCCAGGGGCCGTCTTCTGTAGCGATTATTTTAAATTTAGTTATTTTTGCCTTGAGTCATTGGCTCGAACTAAGCCACGCCCCTGCCTATCGCCGGGGCCGGCCAGTCAATGGGGTGCATGATACTACAAATTAATTTAACAACAGGACAAAATATCCTTACAAAATACGGCCTCAGCTAGCCGTTTCCACTGAAGTCAGTGGAAATTCATTGCATTTTTTTTTGTTCAGCTATAGCATCTCCTATGAAGCTGCGGACTAGCTGCTTTCGGCAAAAAAAAAAACGAATTCTGTCTCTTCAATGGGTCCAGGAGTATGCAATTCCCGACACGCAGGAAATATCCTTAACGTAGTTAGCTTCGAGAGGAGCTCAGGCGGTGAAATAGCCTCAGCGTTTCCTTTCTTTCCGTTTGCACTTCTGTCCAAAACTGAACAATATATTCGTCTCGTCAGAACGCCATAACTTGATTATATTTGGTATTAGTTCGGCGCCTCTCCTGCGTCCCGGCTGTGTTGATGTCGAATAAAGCTTCAAATGAAATTTATAATTTATAGTGTTGTCTTTTGTGCCTAATATGCAAGAGACCCAGCGCCTAGCTCGTGCCAAAGACCGAATCAGGTCGGGTGCGCTGGCAGCGTTAATAGAAGCGGATATTTGCATGGTTAGCAAAGTTAGCAACACTGCACAAAGACGTGTCGAGAGGAATAAGGGCAGGACAGAGCACTGCGCATAGTCACTGTTCTTTTCTTGTGCGCATTGATAATTATATCATTTTTCAACGACGGTAAGGCAGAAATGTTTTTGTACATGCATCACGCGTTCTAGAAAGAACGACTTGGAGCGAGGATAACGACGGAACCGTCCGTGGACATCAAGACCCTCAAGGCCGTATTAAAAGAGAAGTGCTGGAGCTATTGAACTGTTCGTAAGAGCATATGCCTGCTAATAGGTATCTTGGAGTTATTAGTGAAGGTGGCCAGCCTTACTCCTTACTACCTTACCGAACTCTTTAATAACAAAAAACCTTAGTGAATCGGCCGCCTGTTCCTCTATTCACAAAGCTTCCCTTAAGCACCAGTCGCGATTGGCCATTGTCACGGCAATCGCCTGGCTAAAACACGGATTGCTCAAAAGAGTGGTGGGTGTCTTGGCGCAAACCAACGAACAAACACCCCTACGAAAGAAACATTTCGTGAATACGCTTTAGGGGGCCCGTATTCACAAAAATTTGGTTCCGGAAGAACGTCTTTTCATTGGCCGGTGTTTGGGCATCCGTAACTCATGATGGTGCTCGTCGTGATAGAGATGTAATGGTCGCGGCGATGGCCAGCCACAGAAAGCGTTTTCGCGAAATATATCTTGTGAATACCAAGAACAATAATAGTTTATTGTGTTTTAATGACGCGCATGCTCTTCTGTCCTTCTGATCAAATTTACGAAATTGTAGGAAAGCGTCATCTGTCTACTGCATCGACAAGGACATGTTTGTACTATGGAGATGCGTAAAAGCTTCAAAGGCCTAATTAAAAGCCTTCAGCAAGCAAGGTTCACCTCAAATGATAATGGCCTGGGTTGGCAAGAGTTTTCTACATAATATGAAGACACGTAAAAAGAAAAGGAACATTTTGAAGTGCACCAAGAATATAAAGCCTGCTATACCGCACGTTCACTAATATTCGCAGAAAGGTAATAACATCGTGGGATGATCAATACTGTAAGACGATTTTTTTATAGTTTCCGTCAATCTGAAGAGCCTTTAGCTTCCGAGTGCAAAACAAAAATTGGAGCGAAGGCATCAGAAGGAGAATATGTCCTGATGCGATATGCCCTGATGAAGCATCCCTCGGGGATGCGTGGCTATCTACACGAAACGAACAAACCACAGCGTAGATACAAATTAGGGTGCGTAGGATCACTTGCCCAAGAAATCGCTATGGCTGTTAGCGAATCTTTGAGGTATCACGCACAATCAAATCATCACTCTGTCAGCACATTATGATTGAGCGACTTCTAAAAAATTACTTTTACTGGACGCCTTCAATACTACGAAAACGTGCGAGAGCAAACGCAGGCGTGAGTACACTTCCCATAGCGCTACTGAAAGCTGAATTTTCATAATTGTTAGAGTAAATTCAGTCTGTTTTCTAATCTTTAATTTTTGTCATACGTCTACAGTTGTTGTTATCTGAGATCGCCTATGTATGTTGTGGTTTGTTTTCTGACGATTAGGAAAATTGCCTTTGTCAGCGAATCATCCTTTCTATTTTTACCTGTCATCTTATCTTTTTTAAATGTAACAGTAGAAAAATGGGACGGTAGGCCCCTTTGGGACCGGCTATCCCAAAATCTCCAATACACTACTCAAGAAAACATAAAAAATAAAGTAACAAAATATCAACATGCATTAGACACACTAGAACAGGTACCAAGCACATATTGTCACTATACGGGCACCAGCACCGAAAGCGCAGTCCATTACGTGGGACAGTCTTTCATGAGTCATCACACTGCACGGAGGGAACCCAGATAAGTCAGTTCATGTGTACATTTGTGAACCATCCATATTTGCGGATAAAGCTGACCGCGCAAAGGTCAACATGACCGCTACATAAAGAAGAATAGGGCTGCAGGTAATGTCATGTCACTCGTAGATAGTACATAACAGTACAGTCCACTAATTGTCGCTGAGGACGCTGACGGTGCGTATTCCGGCTTTTCAGTGTATGACCACGGTCGAAGCACCTTGCTCACTAGGAGAGGACGTCTGTCAGGTATCTTCAAACGATCACACCGGAGAATCCACTGCTGGTCATATTGAGGACATCATACAATAATATGTTCCACGGAAGCGAACTTCTTTTGATGAGACACAAGACGTTAGGCGTGTAAGCTGCGACTAAGCGTATATACAGGGTGTCCCAGCAATCACGCAGCACGATTAAAAAAAAAGGAGGAACGGCGTTACGCGAAGCAAACCTAGTGCGTATTGTTTCCAGTACAGTGGAGTCGCCGCCAGTAATTTTTTAGTTACTGATATTTAATTAGGTAATTGTAATTAATTATCTAACTGGAGAAGTACTGTCATAATTATCAAAGTGTCAATCAGAAGAGTGTAGAGAAACATGAACAATTCCCGATACAGCTTTATGTTGCTCAATACGTGCTACATAAATGTGTTTTTCCGAGCGTGAAAGAAGCCCGCGAATACACGCAGAATTGCCGCGCGACTGGCCGCTCGAGGCATTTTGCGTGTATTCGCAGGCTTCTTTCACGCTCGGAAAAAATCATTTATGTAGCACGTATTGAGCAACAGAAAGCTGTATCGGGAATTTTTCATGTTGCTCTGCAATCTTCTCTTTGACACTTTGATAATTAGGACAGTACTTATAGAGTTACATAATTATACCCAATTACCTAATTAAATCTCAGTAAAGAATAAATTTTTGGCGGCTACTCCACTGTACTGGAATCAATACGCACTAGGTTTGCTTCGCGTAACGCCGTTCCTCCTTTTTTAAATCAGGCTGCGTGATTGCTGGGACACCCTGTATACACGATGAAGGAACGGGTCGAATATGATATTAATGTTCTGGTTCAATGAGTACCGCAGGAATCGCTTAACTATTCACTGGAGTGAAGGCTTTGCCAGTTCATCGAAGCATACTTCCTTGAAAGCTTGTGCGGCAGGGGCCAAAGAACGCTTTTGCGTCTGACGCGGAAACTTTAACGGGAGTTACGATATTTATTGCCTGCGCTGCAGTAACTAATCCGTCTGTCTGCCACTTCAATTTGCGCAATACCCACGTCTCTACGTGGACATTCAAAACAGACCTCATGACTAGCGAGAGAAGCAATGGTCGATGTTATTATTTCGTTGACCGTGGAGTGATATGCCTAACAATAACATTATTTTATCGTTTCCGCGGAGCTCGTTTAGACTTGGAATGTACATACTATCAGTGTCGACTGCAGGGACTCTCCTCAAGAAACCTTGCAGCTTGTAATAATTCCAATAGCTCCGCCACTGCAGGCGATGTCTTGTGGTAACTTTGTCTACCTAATATGCAGGGAATGGGGAAGCCGCACTCGAGCCGTCATTTGATGTAAACCGGCCGATGAAGGCGCATGCGTAACCCTCCTGCATCTGGTGCGATTGCTGTATTGTAGTGCTGTATTTTTTCTTTCTTTTTTTTTCTTCATTTCTTTACCATGCACCAAACACCTTTTTATAAACCATTCCGAAGCCACGAATCCACGAAGTTGGTCCATCCGTGAAGCTCAACAAATGTAAAAAAAAAACGAAATATATTTTAACCAATCATTCACCACATCGGACGAGCGAAGCTGAAGGCTCATCTGCAATGGATGCAATAACCATTATTTTCCTGTAGCGCCTGAAGACAAGCTCAAGACACAATTGGAACAATCTCTCCTAAACAATTGTTCCTTCAAAGTGAGCGGAGCGCGTTTCTTGGCGCCCAATACCAACCTCTGCGCCGACGTGATTCCCCTCTCCAATCTAGGCAGCCTGTTTATCTGTTCCAGGCCAGACGGCTAGCTCGCCCTTACTGCGCTTTTCTTTGTCACGCTTTCCGTTGTCAGGAGTACTGCGAACCGTCAGTCGGAGGCGGGCCAGGCGCTCTTTCGCGCGCTCTTACGCGGCACGACAGCGGGAATTGTTCGAGTGGTTCCTCCCAAACCAATTATTGATCTTGACTGAAAAGCTAAAGGGTCCTTGCGGCTTTCTAGAAACTTGTTTGTGAAACTGGCAACACTAGACGAGCGTTCCAATTTCCTTTCTTGTTTCCGTTGCGGAGGGGACCGTTGATCACCATCTAGCTGTAAAAAGACCGCTGTCAATGCCGTGACACTTTCTCTGCAGACACTTCTTGGTCGGTTGCTCCTAAGAGGTAGAAAGTGGCAGCTTTACTCACGTTATCTTTACTCGCCTCGAGAGGGAGTTGCAGGCTTCCAGCTTCATTACTTCATGACTAAAGGTAAATTCATTTTTTATTTATTTTTCCTTTCAACGACGACTCACTCAGTCCATCAGTATGATGCTAAATGTCTGCGACATATATTCCTGATCTATTACTGGGTAGCCATTTCAAGATTGTGCCTGTGACGTCTATTATCACGTCTTATGTGAATTATGTACCTTAGATGACGTATCTACTTTGCAACAAGTTCGCGAACAATGTGTGCAAACAACGTATTTTGGCCGCTATTGTAGCATCGAAGCAACAAAAACGGATGCAACATATAAAGCATATAATGGCTAATGTAGCAAGTTATGCTACTTAAAAGGTTGACCTTATTGAATATTTCCTGTGCTTTTCAGAAGAAAGAGGATGGGAAAAGGATAGCGTTACGTTTCTCCTGTTCCCTTCCTTTTCTTTTTTGTAAGCTCCGAAAATTGTCTATAATAGCCGTTGTTGCCTCATTGGGACATAGCCGCCCACAATTCGGGGTTTGCGGACAGAGTTGGCCAACTTTTTGCCCAGCATGACACCGTTCTTAGCGCCTGTGGAGCTGACTTCCGAAGTTCTCTAATTTGGAATACTTAGGCGACTTCTTTTTCTTTGACCTTGACAGCCAAGCATTTTATCAGTGCACTCCAGCGCCTGCAATCTGCAGTTTGTGTGTTCTCGTTGGAGGTTCTGAAAGCAGAATAAAATGAGTCTCTGGAGGGAACACCAACGGGTGGTTTGGTTCAGTAGAATAGCTACCAATGCTAATATTCGCGCGTTAGAATGGTCATTCGCGTAGTTGTTTATCTCTATCTCTCTCTTTCAGTTGCGTAGGGAACAACACTGAATCAAGTGCGTCTTTGTATCCAATTTCTACAGTCAGTTGCAGCACTGTTACAAGCGAGTCGTTCTTCTCATTCTTTTTTATAGTCCAGTAAAACAACGGAAGTTTGGATACCAAAGCTTCGTTGTAGAAGCAGCGGTGGCTATTAAGCTAATTTCCGCAATGAAAAAAATATGCGACTCAATAATTCTGCACTCACACAACTACCCAGTGCTCCTCAAGGTACCCTAAATAGAAAACTTCAGTAGAAATGCATGAGTACTGACATCTGAAGCCGAAACACACTCATTCATGACACCGAGTTGACTACAATGGAATTGTTTTCAAATAGTTCTAATAGTTTTGTCATTTTATTTGTACTGAGCTTCCGAACAAAATGACCCAGAATTTCTTTAGTGATACACTTCGTAAAGTACATCAGTTCATTTATGTACTTCTAGACCGGTATTTTCTAGGGATGCGTTATGCTTTTTTTATGCTAGTCTTATCATCCAACGCTCACATCCGGCTGATCCCGTTGATAACGTGTGCGGACCGTCGCTCTGACCACTCACGAAGCGCGATAAGCGCGAAAAGGCATTAGCATCGGAAAGGCATCGCTACAAAATACCAGCCCTGTTCGTATATGGGTGCTATGCATTATCTCCAGCTTTAATAAACCACGCCATATAATTCTCAATACTAATTGCCACCTCTCAAGTCAGCAAAAATCACTAGAACATCAATACTAGAACATCAGCTGTGTAATCCCTACTGCTCTCATCCAGTCTCTTAGCATTACAACTACCATTTTACGTTACCTCGTGCGTTAGGTAATCTTTAATTGTTCCTTAAGTTTATTATGTCTGTGTTTGAGCATCAAAGGTCAGTATTAATACGATGCACTACTGTAGCTTCCTTTAAAGGATAACAGCCAGCCGCCGCTCATGGCTTGACAATGCCGGCATTTGCGTTCGAACTCAATTTTATTCTTCAGTGGATTTCGTTCGCATGGTCCCCGGTCTCCTATAGTAACTACGTTTCCTGGATGCATGTATTGGCGCACACACAGCTTCAACAGGGGGACTACAAAGCACGCATTCTTCTCCCTTTGTTCGGTTATTTATATTACAGTTGTCATTTGCATAGTAATCATCTTACCCTCGCTTAGACATTCTCAATTCAATTCGGGAATCATTTCTTGCGAGCTATCTTCGGGGTTGCTAACGAGGACAATGTCATATAGAAACAGCAGGTTGCTGAGATATTTCATTCCAGATATTCCACATTCATCCTGACCCTGCACTTCTTCCCATTCTAGCATCTTGCATACTTCTTCCAAGCACGTAGCGAAAAACGTTGACGTGCGTAGCGAAAAATATGCCCAATGTTATGAGCAATTATTTATGATTTTTCTCGGTTGTAACAACCCTGGTTCCCCCCCCCCCCCCCTTTTTGTAATACTTGGACTTCCATTATCCTACTTTACACGCCAACTTATTACAGCGAAGCTGTTTATGCCTAGGCTTCCGTGTATTTTTCGTGTATTTCCGTGTATTTTGCACCTCTGTGTCGCGTTATATACAGCTTCGCTGTTCATCGACCTTCAGAGAGTGGAATGGCTTATGATTTTTTGGCGTTCTCCTTCCTTATTGAGGTTGTGGGAGAGTGAACTGCGCGTACATAAACGGGGCTAAGGAAAGCAGTTACGGAGCTGACAAAGACAAGTCGATCCCTGTCGAAACGTTGGCTCCAGCGACATTCCTTGCTCGACCACTGTTCACCATGCACTTGAAATATCTATCTTCCTGCGATTTGATGTCTTGTTTTGATTCTTTAGGGTATTATTGTGTTGCGCACTAGAAGGACACAGACTTAAGACACCGTGGAGAAGTTAAGTGTGGTCATTCGCAACGTGGCATCTCGCAAAGGCCCCTGTTCGCTGCCTTAGATGTCACTCAACAAAATGACGTCGTCATGCTGTCATCATCATTGTAGTCTTGCCACCGTAGAAGTTGCTGTCGTCGGCATATCGCAGCCACCAAAGTTTATCCGTGCACCTCTGTCGAAGATAACAGAGCAAATACATTTACTACTTTGTAGTAACTACGAAAAATGTTACTAAGGAGGCAAAAACTAGAAAATGTAGTTTTATTATAGTGATAATTATTCAGTTGTGACTTTAATCATGAAAAATATTTACATTTCGCTCGTTAAATATGAATGCGTTTGTTCGCTAGCATATGAAGGAAATGAGCAAAAGCAAAGCTAAGTGCTTTACACAGTAAATAACGTCATACTGCAAAAGGTATCAAAGTCTGTCATTATTTACTAATGTTTGGCAAAGCGTGAGTGCGGACAATAAGGAAATCAGGGCATCTAGCAACGGAGGATTTTGGAGTCGACAGTCGCGCCAAGAATAGCCATCTTGTGTCGTGCTGAACAAGAGCAGTTGCACACCGCCTTTGGTTATTTGCATACTTCAGCTGCTTCTAAAGAGAAGCATAGCAGGTCGATGATTGACGCGTTCGCGAAACTAAGAAGTCAGAAAAGGGAGCGAGTGTCGAGAATCCATACCCATGCTGCAGCCTCTCGTCCTAGCTTTCTTCAGAGCACTTACGTGCCGTTGAAAATCAATACCACTTGTTGGGAGAGTCTTACGATAGCAGCAATGGCCTTAGTGCGAGAAAATGAACGGTCGCCTGTCATACAAGATAAAGGCTAAGTGAACGTCGCATACGCGATGCGGAGGACGTTTTAGCAACAATATAGACAAGGGTATGACTTTTTTTTCATGTAACATCTACTTCTCTACCTAAATTGAAGCGAATAAACCTCGGATATTTCCAACGTCACGAAAACAAGCCAATAAAAAGACGAGTTGCTACCTGCAGAAAGGATCTCCAAGCAAGCGTGGAAAGATTCGAGAAAAGGGATTGTACGCCGCTGTTATTAGCGAGAAATGGGAGCCAGAGTCAGTTAAGTCACTCGTTCTCCAGGTTTTCACCAGGGCAGAATACCTTTTTTAGGCACCTTAAAGAGACGCTAAAGAGACAAATGTTTTCTTCTGTATCAGTAAAGTACTCTTCTACAACATGAAAAGCATTACTCTTACCACGGTAAGACACGTGTTAAGCCAGAAAAATCACAATACCAAAAAAACGAGTGGGGACGCCTCCTTGAAGTTTCTGCATCAGCTTGCTGTGACGTCATGGATTTTGACAGCGTCTTTTAGGGCCTAGTTAATTTATTCGTGGTAAAGATAGACGACATTGTGTTCTAAAGGAGCCAAGGGTTGAACACGGCTAGTTTCGGGAACAGCCTACGCGGCCTAAATACGAAAGAAAACATTGTAATCCCTGACCTCAAAACGACGTACCGGTGTTGGCGAATTAGCCCGAAATAAAAAAAAAACTGAAACTTTTACCTTCATTTTTGGTTCTTAATAATCAACCTGTAATTTCTAAATTAATGACAACAAAATTTTCAAAGAACGCTTAATCCGTCTAAATTGATTGATAATTTTGCTTTATAGTGTCTCTTTAAGGGAAGCTTGGCGGACTCAAGTTAGCGTCGCTAATTGAATAAAAAAAATGAAGTGTCGGCCATGTGCTAACAGAGTTGCCCCACCCCGCACTCTGCAAATTCTGCGCTAAAACCTTGCGTTGAGCATGTCGAACAGTCTCCGGCACTCAATCACGCTTGTCATCTATGATACATTGCATACAGCCAAGGTTAGCTTAGTTTGATGCTGTAATCGCACCGCCCTCCTCATCCATTGTTCAACGGGCGCTGAAGAAAAGTTATCATCATGGCACACGACAGTTACGATGTAGCCCTTATGGTCGGAGTAAAGTTCATTAAACCAAACTCGTGAATATGTCCAGTCCGCGGCCTAATGGAAGGCTTTCGATGGCAGGCTTCAGAGCCTCCGAGAACCATGGGAACTGTTAGCCGAAAAAAATACGGTTCGCGCAATTTAAAGCCAGACCACAGGTATGCTTGCTGACGCGCGCAAGCTCGCATCTACGCGCCCGACGCCAGACGCTCCTCACAAGCACAAGAAATGGCGGTTTGCATCTACGAGAAACGTACGTGTGCCACAGCGCGCTCACACATCTAGATGCTTTAGCAGAGTTCATTTTGTACCGAGTTGACAGTGCTTAAAGGCTTCAATTATTTAAAAATTAGTGTAGCTTGCACTGGAGGCGCAATGCTAAAGATACAGCGGAGCTGATGGCATCTAGCTAGTCCTGGTTTTGAGGCTAGGCTAAGCACTACCAAGTCATCCCCAGAATTTTCCGGAATTTATTTATTATTGATCGATCATCGATTAGCTATTGATTGGCTATCGATTGGCTATCGATGGCTGACTAAGCTTAAGTAGCCCCAACCATGCTTTGCTAGAGTTATCCAGGCTCAGCTTCGCTAGTTCACAGGGTAATGTGCCATTTCGCTTGGATCCTTTCTGCACTACCGCCAGGATCGGCTCACATTTTCTGTTAACCCACCACGGACTTGCGGTCGGCTTAAACAGCTCCGCTGTTAAAAGCGTTATTGTATCGTTTTTAGAGGTGCAGATCAGCACATGAAGGAAGAAAAAAGTGATTTCTCGCATGACATCAATAAACCTCAATGAGAGTTGATTGTGCCACGCTGTAGCTGCGTACCAAGGCGCCGAGCGACGCGAGGCAGCCACAGTGATGGTATCTGTGTGCAACAGATCTTCGCGCTCGCGCCGTTTGTCGACGCGCGCGATTTGTCGTGCACCCTGTGCTCATGCATATTCGCGCGGACACGAGTTCTAGCGCCGGCAGGCGTACGTGTGGTCGAGCCTTTAGAGGATGGGGGGCACCTCTCAAGGTGTTTGTATACGCTCTTCATCGTGATGTCCTTATCCATGAGTCGAGAACAATACCGAGCCGAGAAAGCTGGAACTCATTGTTCAGTTGCGTGTCAACAAATACCAACTGTCTCATGGTTGAATTCTTGCTGTGCCTATCCATCAAGTAAACACACCTTGTGGTAGTGCCCCGCGAACTCCACCGTCAGTAAGACAATACTCTCAAAACTACCGCCCAACCAGCGTGCCGGCTGGATCACTCCCCCACGGAAAGCTTCAAAAACAATAGTGGCCGCTTCTGATGCAGCACGTCAAGAACGGGCTGGGCCAGGAGGCATGAACCTACTGAGCATGAGCCGGACTGGGGTCTTAGTTTCATTGGGAGTAATCAATGTTATTTCTATCTCTCTCTATTCACAATTCAGCTGGCTGCATGACACTATGTGATGTCGTAAGCAGGATCGCCAACATATGATGGTGAGTTGCGGCAGGAATGTGCTCTCAAACTGAGCGCTGCCGCAGAATGCATCGAGCTTTGCAGTGACTGGATGAGAGGTGGAGCCAGCTAGGCGAGTTTGTACATGCCTTGAGCTCAAAAAAAAAGAATAAGCGCGAAAAAACATAATGATAATCAGCGAGTTTCAGCAATTCTTTCGGCTGTGAACTAATTTACAGCTAGAGCCGCAGGCTGTCACAGTGAACAAAATCATTGTTGTGTCCTCAAGCATCGCTCACTCCTACGAGTGGAATTGGCCACATATAAAAATGATCATGACAAAGAAATTTACAGAAGAATAAAATTGGTTTGGAGTGAATACGGCATGGCATTGCCAAATCCTGACTGGGAGCTTACCACTGTCATTGAAAAGAAAAGTGTACAATCATTGCGTTCTACCGGTACTAACATATGAGGCAGAAACTTGGAGGTTAACAAAGAACCTCGAGAACAAGTTAAGGACCGCACAAAGAGCGATGGAACGAAAAATGTTAGGCCTAATGTTAAGAGACAGGAAGAGAGCGGTATCGAATCAGAGAACAAACGGGGATAACCGATATTCTAGTTGACATTAAAGGGAAAAAAAGGAGCTGGGCAGGCCATGCACTGCGTACGATGAATAACCGGTGCACCATTAGAGTTGCAGAATGGATACCAAGAGAAGGAAAGCGCAGTCGAGGACGGCACAAAACTAGGTGGGGTGATGAAGTTAAGGAATTTGCAGGCGCAAGCTGGAATCAGCTAGCGCAAGACAGGGGTAATTGGAGATCACAGGGAGAGGCCTTCGTCCTGCAGTGGACATAAATATAGGCTGCTGCTGCTGCTGATGATGATGATGATGAAGGAGATAAAGACTAGACGCAGCAGAGAAATAATGATCGGGAAAAAGAACAACAATAAAAGTCAATATTTGATTTGTCTCCTATTGATAAGTTGGACCATCATTTAGCGTCCACAAAGAAAGCCATATACAGCAGCTTGCTCTTATAGCTCTGAACGAGCGAAACAATCCGTGTAATACAGACTCCTCGCCGGAAGTACCAGAGAAGTTGCCTTTTAATATTTATTTAATAGTAAGCGTTTTCTTTTTTCTTAAAGCATGATACACGAGCATTTTTTTCAATTTGCCTCCACCGAAATGCGGCAGCTGCGGCCGGGAATCAAACCTGCGTCCTCGCCCTTAGCCTCAGAAGCCCGTAGACACAGAGCCGTAGCCAAAGTGGCAGGCTTCTGTTTCTCCTAAAACTTGGTTGCCGATAGAGAGAAAGATATCACGGCAGAGTTGGTGGATGAGCACTCGATGCAGCAATTTCACGCGTCCTGCGGGGTTTCACTTCGCGAAATGACATCCCGGTTGGTACGGCTGTTGTCGTCAAAGTGTCACAGGCTCTTTTCGTCCTATTTAGTATTATTTCCATCTTTTGTTCATTCCGCCGTCCGTCAAAATCAGCATTTCTTCCACACTACGCAGTTCAGTGCGGCTTGGTTCTGGGAGATGAGCCGTGAAGTTGGCAAGAAACAGCAGCTCCTCCCGTGCACCGTTGGTTATTAGGAACCCGAGCTGAGCTGAGGGAGTGCTGGCATCGAGAACGGGAGTCCAAGGATCGATCTGTGGCTGGGCTAGCACATTCACGAGGTTCTTGCAGCGTAGCTATATGGAGATGCTTTGCGGGGCTTAGAGGAAATTATGTTTGCCGGGCAAAGCGCAGACGTGGTCACATAACTTTTATTGACTGCACTGATTGCATCCTATCAGGCTATGAGAGAAAACTTATTCTCGATAACAAAGGAGGTGAGGACCACAGCAATTAAACCACTCAAAAAAGGAAGAAGAGGACGAAACCACCAGCACGGATTCCACAGCGCACCTCGATACATAGAGTAAAACAAAAGAAGCAGCGAGAGGTAGACGCCAGTGTTGGTTCAGCTGATTTCTGCTAGCGGTCGTTGTTTCTGTTTCCCATTTTTCACCAAAGTGTGCAACAGAAACGGAAACACTAGATGAAGATGAATGAAATGAAAAGAGCACGACAGCTTATGTTGATACCGACGGGAATGGCTCCGTGGCTTTGAAGTTCTGTTGCTGAGCAAGAGGGCGGGGTTTCGGTTGCTGTCCATGGCGGTTCCATTCCACAGGAGGCTGAATGCAAAAAAAGCTCGTGCACCATGATGTGGGGCACGTTAAAGAACCCCAGCCAGTCTAAACAACTGAGGAGCCCCCAACTACAGCATGTTATTTGCTTTTTTTTTGGGGGGGGGGCATTAAATTAGTGTATATTGTTTAACATAAGCACCAGGCGGCGCTGACCGCCAGAATGAAAAGGCAAGAAACAGACATTAGGGCGCGCCCTAATGTGTTCTGCATGTGCACTGACACAAATACGGCGACCAGTGCATGCACCATTACACTGTAACTAACAGCAAGCTTTACGACCAGGCTGCAGAAAGCTGCAGAAGCCAGAACAACTCTTAAATGTCATCTCCTGTGCGTGTGACCATGTTGCTCTAACGATAAGCAAAAAGAAAAGTGCAATTTTGTGGGCTTCGCATTTGTGTCCGTTAGCGCTACTAGTATACTCGGTGCACTCGGGCAGACGTCTTTTCTTTTTCAAAACCTGAAACAATTTCAAGATTTCCCGATTTTGTTTGTGCTTAGATTTCAAGGTGACCGTTCACTGCTCGAAGACCGGCTCGCATAGGCAGCTCTTCGCAATGACAGCTCGTGCGGGGCACCCTACGTGTAGCACACCTCCGGAAAGCTTACCGTCTGTTCGAGTCGTTCTTCCAAATTATGAAATATTCTGCTACTACAGGAAAAATTAAAAAATGGCATTTGCCTAAATTGCGTCTATTTCAGCACCCAATTCGGAATCACCTAACGTAGTGTCAACTCCAGTGATATCGTTAGATTTATTGAAGGAGTTTTGCCAAGTCGTATATTAGGTTATTGACATGATTTACAGAAATTCCGCGGAGGTCACGTGGTGGCAACATGACGAATGCCGGGGAGGAGGGTTGATAATTGGCGTAATAGGTGCTTATTTTTCAAGTTATTTCACTTTCAGCGAGCCTGTCAAGATGGAATGACTCGTTGAGCACCTTTTTCGCTCGAAATATCATCGTGCGGTGAGGTAATGTCAAAGATTGGCTTCCAAGTTCTCGCATGCATTAGACATATAAGAACATTGAAACAAAGTTGATTCAGGTATGTTTCATCGTTGCGCACATAAGTGCGCATACATTTTTTCATTCTTGGAATTTGGCAGAAGGTTTATGCAGTAAAATGAAAAAAAGGACACCAAATAAATTCATCCATCTCTGGGTGATGCGAGTACTGTAATGATTCGTTTTTTTGTGTGTGCTTTAGCCAACATTGACGTTACCAAGACCAAAACTCGTTCACGTTGCCTTCATGGACACCAGGGTATTTTTGTAGCCTACTGAAAGAAAAACAGGATCTTCTTAAAACAAAGGGGCCTTAAATAAATTGGCTGGTTAAACGAAACTTTATATATAGGCCCGCTTAGCTTTCTGATGGCAAACCTAGTATTTTAGCGGCAATTATTATTTGTTTGGGAATTGTTTTTACTGTTCAAGTTTGTAATAGGTGACGGGAAAAGGCCTTTGTGTTGCTTTTCCTGGACCACGTGGTACTACTACTATAATTGATGGGCAGTTTAAGAAGTGATATTTTACTGTGGATGCCGGCTTACAAAAGTATAAAGCAATCAGCATTTGGTTCAGTGGTGATTAAAACATTCAACTTAATCTTGCAATGACAGTCGCTTTCTTGCATTAAGATCCTGTTGCATGATTTACTCGGTGGTATTTTTGTTAGAAGTTTTGACCTATTATGAGAAGGGGCCCACCTTTGGTTCTCAAATACGGGTTGTCCTATTTTTATTCCTTAGCCTATGTCGTTTGCAAGAGGAATGCTCGTAAATACCGTCTTTGTCGCTTTCTGTTTCTCCCACTCAGCAATTTTTAATATCGTGCATAAATGACCTGTATATATAAAATTATGAAATATCTCAATAGTTTTTTATCTATCTAAATTTAGTGCAACATTTTGTGCTATTTAATAGAGTGTGAAGACAACAGTGTTGTCATTTTTCTCGGCGGCAAGAAAGGAACCGAGATAAAAAATACTCATGTTGATGTGATCGCTATTCTCTCGTTATAACTGCTACCGTCTCTGAAATGTTTGTACTCAGCCAACCACATTTTGTCCAAAATACAGGTAAAACACTATCAAATGTGTTTGAAAAATGAACGAACCCGTCTAACGTACACATATGCCTTGCGTACGTTGTAAAGTACACCTGCATTCGCTTTCTTGCGACGTTATAAAGATCCATTGTGTGTAAAATGTCATGCATTCAACATTTGCGGCGTTCTTTTGTTAAACGTACACACAAACATCAGCTTCAAGAAGTAAATACCACATATGATAAAAAATAGCCCTCACAACAGTACTTGCATCTTCAGCACTTCTCCAAGTTCGGCGAAGAATAGATCAAAGATATATCATCCAACTGAGAAAAACTACAAACTGGTCACCTTGGCAAGACTCTTCTTAGCAAAATGGCATACTAAGGGCAACCGTATGTTCTTTAATTATTTACAACTTAGAAAGGAGCTGTACATTAAAAGTACACTGGGCCCTAATAGGTTAAATCGACTGACTTCAGGTCACAGCTGGCTGACCCATCGAAACATGCGTCCATCTAGTATGTATATTAGATGCAGCTGTACACGTCACAGTGACTGACCTTCTGAGTGATGATGCAATTCGTCATTGCCAGCAGCAGTTTTGGGGTGCGTGGCTTTAGGCAACCTGTTAGCGACGCCCACGAACTATAGAGCACACGTTTGCGACTCATTGGGTTGCTATAGAGGAGTTCTTGACACGAATAAGCAGAACTCGAACGTAATCAGCGCTTCTCTTTTCACCAGAACTTCGGGAGTAGGCCAACAGCCGTGGTTCGTTACATTTCAGCGTTTTGCCAAGCAGCACTTTCAATGTGGGAATCCCAGGGGCATGTAGTATTTCTTAATTTTCGCGGACCCTTTCCAGTCGGCGCGCGCCGCACGCACGCACGCACGCACGCACGCACGCACGCACGCACGCACGCACACACACACACAGAGAGAGAGAGAGAGAGAGCAATAAGAAATAAACAAAACATGGTACAACACAACAGATCGCTTGGTGGAAACGATTGTTTTATGGTTCATTTACAATCTCCCACTTTCTCGTGTAAACATAGCACCAAAAGACAATGTTTAACAAGCTCATTGTTTATATTAATTAATTTGAACACCAGCAAATGACCTTGCGTGGGATGACTACGAACAGCACGCGCTGGCATTAGTATCATCCGCGTAGTGAATGAATTCTGGGCTTTTAGATACCAGAACCACAATTTATGAGGCACGCCGTAGTGGGGGACCCCGGATTAATTTTGACCACAAGGGAACTTTTATGTGCCCCAATGCCATCTGCGAAGTCTTTTCCGAAAACACTTTGAACGCTGCTGTGTTCCATAAACACGCTTCTACGCCCGGGGTGGAAACGCGAAATGTCGACACCTGTGCGTACTATATGCTAAAATTTACATCACGCCAATCTAATATATTCACACTTGAGAGAGGCATAGAACATACCAATTTAATTTTACCCACTATGGTGGCTATGGCGTTCTGCTGCTAAGCAAGCGCCCATGGGTTCAATTCGCGGCCACGACGGCCTCACTCCGATAGGGAGGGGGGGGGGGGGGGGGGGCAGCAAAGCACTCGTGCACCGTGCATTGGGTGCACGTTAAAGAACACTAGGTGATCAAAATTAATCCCGGGCTCTACAACTACCGCTTCTTACATAATCTGCGGCGCAGTTCCTGGATGCTAAGCCCCACAATTTAATTTTTGTTTAATGCGATAGCTTGCTTTGGCTATCTGCGGTTTGTCAGTTCCTGCCCGTTTATAGCCAACTTCTAGGTGCCACTAGGTATGCGCCCGATATGTGTATATATGTATGGGGAAATCAATAAACAAGTAAATGAAAATGATCGATGGTCGGTTTCGAACACCCCCCCCCCCCCACAAGCACATAAGCTTGATGCTCCTATCATAAGACCATGGACGAATAAGAGCATAAGACACACTTCAGAATTTCTCTCGTGCAAGCCAACGCTTGAGACGCTTGGCGCATTAGGCGCGTCGCATAGCAACAATTTACTCATAAAAAAAAGCACCAGCCCTTCCCCTTTCTAGAAAATGGGGGTAAGCGAAGCTTGTCGTGTGTGTATCTGACCTTCATCAGGGTAACCTAAAGTTCACGACATGTCGGGTAATAATACATAAACGTTTATTGAATGGATAGATGGAGGGAAGGGAACATTGCACGAAAGGAATCAAAAGTAGAAGGAAAGGGAACGAAAAGTACCACGAAGGGGAACGAAAAGTAGTTGGAAAGGGAAGGGAAAGTAGTAGGTCAAGTACACACACGGCAAGCTTCGCTTACCGCCCCCCCCCCCCTTTTCTCGACAGGGGAAAGGCTGGAGATTTTCTTTCTTTATCTCTCTCTTTTCCTCTCTCTCTTTCTCTCTTTGTTTCTTTCTATCCTTCTCTCTCTCCCGTTCTGTCTTTGTCTCTTTCTTTCTCTGTCTCTCACTCTCTTTCTTTCTTCCTTTCTTTCTCTTTCTTTCTCTATTTATCTCTTTCACTCTTTTTCTTTTTTGTCCCTGGTATGTGCCATATTGAGCTTGGACCCGTTCTGCAGTATCACCTGGATCGGCCCACTTTTCAGCGTGACACCACCACCACCGAAACTTGTGAACCTATAAAGCTTCGCTTAAAAAGTGAGTAGCAGGCCTTCGAGAAAGAGGTTACGGGACGCGTTCGTCCCCGAGTTTCGCTGCGTGTCTCTCATTGCACATAAAAAAAATTCTGGTGTTTCACGTATACCACAACCAGGATATGGTTATGAGGCACGCCGTAGTGGGGGACCTAGGTGCAATTTTGACCACTTGGGATTCTTTAGCGTGCACCAAATAAACGGTACACGAGACTTTTTGGGTGTCGGCCCGATCGAAATGCTTCCGCCACGGCCAGGATTCGACCCCGCGCCCCTGGGCTTAGCAGCGCAACGTCGAAGCCACTACGCCACCACGGAGGGTTCTCGTGGCGTATATAGTATGGCGCTGTAGCGTGTTTTTACAAATTCAAGAACGTCCTGTGTTGCGATTCAAGACGTTTTAATGCTGCATAAAAGCACCGCTTTCTCTGCGAGGTCCATCATGCTGAGGGACCGGTTGGTCAATGAAATCTGCAGCTAGTCTCTTGTAATGTGCGAGCTATCTCTTACAAAGATATCCACTCAAGGTTGGTCCCGCCGCGAACTTTTCTTTTTTTTTTGAGCTTGACACAATGTACGGTAGGAATCCCGTGCGTAGCTGTTCACGGAGGCACATCCGCATCAGTTCGCCGTATGAATAAAATCAAAAGAACGGGTTTCACGTTTCTGAACTGGCACAGTGACTCACCAGGGAGGCCATAAACTGTAGGGCTCCAGATTAAATTTGACCATCTGTCGTTTTTTAATGTGCACCTAAAAGAGTGCGCCAATGTTTCTGCATGTCGCCCCCATCAAAATGCGGCCGCCGCCGCCGAGAACCTACCGGCGTCCTCGCCCTCATCAGAGAGCGCCATAGCCACTGAGCCAGAGCGGCGGGGTGATATCGAAAGATGTCTTTTTTGTGCTGCTATGCAAGCATAGCATCTATGTCAGCCTCTCCGCTATCATTTACTATCCCATGAAGGCTCCAAGTTTTTGTCGCGCCAGCCTGACGACCTAACCGGGCTGACGACCAAACCGGGCGGCATTGATTAGAAAAGAGAGCAATTAGGGCCGACACTTACAATGACTGTAGGCATACATAGCGAGGGTCTCGAATCTGTTAATTCATAGCGAGGGTCTCGAATCTGGCAGCCTTGATGCCATAAGGTACCATAAGACGGTTTATTAGTCTCGTGCCTACTCTCCTCAGTTGGCGTGTTACGTGACGCCATAAGCAAAACATCATGTTCAACATCAGCCAGCCATGGCCCTGAGCGGCGCTGGCTAACACTTCCAAAATATTTACCTTGGCGTATACATAAACGAAGGAAAGACTTACTCAAGCACCCACGAAGATAATCTGAAAATAAAGGGGAAGCGGACTGCCACAATAATGAAACATATAGAGCACTTTGGAGCCAGAATGAGTATGAGGTGGTGCATGGGACTGGAAAGGAGTAATGGTTCACGCTATAACGTTCGCAAGTGTCATTTTATGCTTAAAATCGGATATCTTGTCGGGGTTGGAAGTTAACCAGACATCGGTAGGCCGGTTGGCTTTGGGGGCTACAGTAAAACCACAAATGAGGCAGTGCAGTGTGACATGGGTTGGGCCTCTTTTGAAGTCAGAGAAGCGCCGAGCAATACTAGTTTTGAAGGAAGACTGAAGAACATGGATGAAAATAAATGGGAGGCTACAGTGCACAAGTATCTGTACTCAAAAAAGCATGGACACAGAATGGAGGAAGAGGTCAAGAAAATCGGCAACCAAGTACGGGAAAATTGGAAGCGTAAATAGACAAAAAGGTATCATCAGAAAGAAAGTGAGAGAAACAGACACAGCCAATTAGATGCAACGAAAGGTAAGAAAAAAAGAACTTGCAGATTTACAAGAATAGGAAGAAATTAGAAGGGAAAATTTGTGCGATAACAGGAACGGCACTGCCTTGCTATTTGCGGCTCGATCTGGTTGCCTAAGGACAAAAACATACCGGAGCAAATATTCGCAACAAGATGAGGCATGTGTATGCTGCAGCAAAAATCTGGAGACCGGTAACCTAATGGAATGTGAAGAGATTGACCCAGGTAACGTACACATTCCACAAGCACTTCGATGTAAAGTGGATGGAAACATCAACCGGTCAGAAGTCGAGATAAGGAAGAGACGCTTAGAGTATTGGTGGAAAAAACGCAGGAAAGAGATTAACATGACCAGATCTGTTACAGGCATAGGTAGCGGTGCAAGGTGCATAGATAAGTTTTGAGGAAGAAGAAAAAAAATTTGCGTAGCTTGCACTTGAGGCGCAATTCTTAAGAGACAGCGGAGCTGATGAGCACCTAACTAGTCCTGGCTTTGGGGCTAGGCTAAGCCCTACCAAGTCATCCCCAGCATTCCCCCGAATTTATTGAACATTTGTCGATTATTGATTAGCTATTGATTGGCTATTGATTGGCTATCGCAAGGTATTGGCCGCGTATTTGGCCGCGTATTGGCCGCGTATTTGGGCTGGGCTAAGCACTACCAAGTCATCCCCAGCATTTTCCAGAATTTTTCGATCGATTATTCGATTGATCGATCGATTGGCTATTGCAAGGCATTGACCACGTATTTGGGCTAGGCTAACACTGGGGACGAATTACAGCTAATGATTGAGGGCCTTAATCGAGTAAGTGTAAGAATGGGGTTGAAGATTAACATGCAGAAGACAAAGATAATGTTAAATAGCCTGGCAAACGAACAATTCAGGATCGCCACTCAGCCTCTAGAGTATGTAAAGGAGTACGTTTATCTAGGGCCATTACTCACAGGGGACCCTGATCATAAGAAAGAAATTTACAGAAGAATAAAATTGGGTTGGAGTGCACATGGCAGGCATTGTCAAATCCTGATTGGGAGCTTACCACTGTCGTTGAAAATAGAAGTGTACAATCACTGCATTCTACCGGTGCTAACATATGGGGCAGAAATTTGAAGGTTAACAGAGAAGCTCGAGAACAAGTTAAGGACCGCACAAATAGCGATGGAACGAAAAATGTTCGGCCTTACGTTAAGAGACAGGAAGAGATCGGTGTGGATCAGAGAACAAACGGAGATTACCGATATTCTAATTGACATTAAACGGAAAAAATGGAGCTTGGCAGGCCATGTAATGCGTAGGGTGGATAACCGGTGGACCATTAAAATTACAGAATGGATAACAAGAGAAGGGAAGCGCAGTCAAGGACGGCAGAAAGCTAGGTGGGGTGATGAAGTTAGGAAATTTGGAATCAGCTAGCGCAAGACAGGGGTAATTGGAGATCACAGGGAGATGCCTTCGTCCTGCAGTGGACATAAATATAGGCTGATGATGATGATGAAGCACTACAATAAAGTCATCCCCAGCGTGTTCCAGAATTTATTCATTATTTATCAATTATCCATTATCTATTCATTGGCTATCGATTGGCTATTGAAAGGTATTGGCCACGTATTTGGGCTAGGCTAAGCACTACCAAGTCATCCCCAGCATTTTCCGGAATTTATTGATAATTGATTGATTAGCTATTGATTGGATATCGATTGGCTATCAATGACTGACTAAGCTTAAGAAGCCCCAACCATGCTTTGCTAGACTTACGAGGCCCAGCTTCGCTAGTTCACAGGGTAATGTGCCATTGGGCTTCAACCCGGTCGACATTTTCTGTATACGCGTCACTGACTTACGGCTGGCTTAAACAGCTCCGCTGTTAAAAGAAAATGATTATGGAAAAGTATACAAAAATGCTAGAATGAAAAACATGTATAGCATATCTGATTAAATCAAGCAGGCTAGGTGACTATTCGTCACCGCCCCCTTTCAAAGAGGATGCGAATAAATCATCATCAGCATCAGGGCTAGATCTTGTAGACATAAATACCCAAAATAGTGGACAGACTGTAGCACAATTTGTAGTGCGACGCACGCGTTATGGTGAGGTTGTTGGTTAGTCTCCCACCGACGGCAAGTTATGTTTTCGTCCACCTTCATTTTCCTTTTTCCTCATTATTTTCCACATTTCAATTTTATACACAGCTAATTACCCCATCGCTTTTTTTTTGGCTTCATTGCCTGTTGGCTTTATATGGTCTTGATTGACCTAAAATCGAGCCCCTCTGTTTCCTTTCTTCTTGTTAACATCAACTCGCCCAATTGTCAGTTTGATTTACACATGACGTCACCAAAGGAATTATTACGCCCCAAACACGTTCCTTCAAGGGACGGACGTGACGTGGGGCTCGCATATTTAAATGAGCGCTCGCTAGAGGTATATAGCAAGTCAACCACGCGAAGAGCGTCTACATACGGAGGTGGTTCAATAAGTGTTTTACATGGACACACACTCTACCAAATTTAAAACTGATGTGTTCGCAGTAACACCAACTACTTGGAAATTGATCACCGCAAGATTAAGCATATATTGCAAATAAAAGTTTAAGAAAAAAGTTGCAGTGGCTTAACTCGACTATGCCAGGATATACGTAGCGTTAGCAAAGGTTCAGCTGATTATTCTTAGCTTTCCTGGTTGTCTAGATTGTCAAGGATTAGCTTGATTGTCATGCTTACTGCTGCTCCAATGACACACACGTGGTATACGTATTATGTGGCACATGTATTCATTCCTCCTACGCTCAACCGTTAATTGCCAGGCAACTAGTTCGGGATCCGATGAGTCAAGCTTCTCCGTTCTTCTGCGCTGTTCAGCAGCATTTGCGCTCTCCTTCTCCATGGCTATACCACACTGGCAAACGCCAGTCAGAAGCGCAGCGGCTCCAGCGCAGTGTCAGGAGGCGACTGCCCAGCGAGCGCGCGCCGGCGCCAGTGCGTCTACCACGGCTACGACGTCACTCCTCTGGAATGCGCAGACCGGCGGCGGTGAGTCGCGCGCGGCGGCGGCGGAGTGCGCGAGAGGTGCCGGCTCCGGTGGCTCCGGTGCGCAAGCCGTGTGACATCACTGATCCTTGCGCATGCGCAGCACGGCTCTTGATGTGCCGCGCGAAACGGGCTTGGCTAGGCCAGTGTAGCTAACGCTACAAAAGGAAATTTATCCCAGTATAATGTGACTAAAAACACACGCAAACATACACACTGCAGAGTGCGCGACTTTGCTGAAATACGCACGACCCAAACTCCTGCAAAGCAGTGTTCTCCGTGATAACTACGCTGAGGTGCCCGTCGCATTAATTGTTATAGCTCTGGAACGCTTCCCCATGGAGAATGCATTGCTGGTTTCTGCGGAAATTTTTGTCGGTGCTTGTGAACACACCTGACCACCTCCGCGCGCTGCGGTGTTCCGAAATACGTTGCGCTGGCGCCGGTGACATTATATCTAACGCTCACAAATTACACTTCTCTTCATAGCAAGACACTTTAAACAGTTCATTCCAAGCTTAGACTGGCTCCGGTATTAATGTCCAATTTTAAAGAAACATAATGAAATGTTTGCGTAGATCAGCTATATTAAAATTTAATTCAGTGATCGGAGGGGTGTTTTGAATGCTATACAATCAAGTTTAGGAGCATTTTCAGCTGCTATCCAATGCACCTACAACCTTAAAATTTCAGCAGCATTGATTATCCTTAATGCGCACCATATTCTCGCGAAGTTTCGTCTTAGTAGGCAAGTGAAAAACGTTTTTGTGCCTCCACAAGCACCGAAAGAACCAGAATTTGCACAAATGTGATAGCTCCCGATGGCACCCTAGGAACTATACGTACAATATCAATATTTCCTCAGCGTGTTTTTTTTTTTTTAAGCGCACACTTTGTTTCTACGAAGTTTTACCCTGATGTGACATATGGTTCTCATACGGCAAAAGATTTAGGCAACCTAAACACTTGATATGTTTTCTTATCAAATATAATAAACCCTTAGCAAAAACACGATAATTTCTTATGGCACCACCTGAGCACAAACGGCTTGAAAACTTCGTGAACACATTTACTTTAAGAGACACTTCGTTACTACAAAGTGTAAGACGCCCGATAAGCCTTAACTATGTAGTGGCCGGTACTTTAGAGCTCCTAAGCGCATTTGAGAGAATTTACATTAATTTCTCCCAGCGCCGGTGATTATCGCACACACTTTTCACACTGCCCACTTATGAACCTTGACATATCAGTATCTAACTAAATTCCGTTTCAGTAGCTTCAATTGTTCTCCTAACAAATTTCCGTCGATATTTTGCGAGGACATTTTGAGCAGACTTTCTGCACCGCATCTATACCGGGTGTTCAAAATTAAGCTTTACGGAATTTTTTAAAAATCTCCTGTGGCAGGTAGCATAATACTTATCATTGAGCTGGGTTATTCGAAGAGGCGGACATAAGCAGCACGAGAAATCGACACACATATTCAAGTAATTAAGAAAACTTCACTAATGAACTTCTTAGTCAATTACTTTACGACACATTTTGCAATTTAGGAATTGTAGCCGGTGAGCTTGTCGGGCGTATCCATTTGGAATGAATTTCCAGAATGAAACCAGTTTGGAGATATGTGCTATCAAACTCGCCGTAAAAATGGACTGCTGTTCCGCTTACTTTTTTACCAAAACGCTGTTTTATACATTAAAGCATCTAAGTAACTGGAATGCCCATGTATTTCGTCCCACACTTTGGGAAATAATATTTCGAAACTGGTGTCATCCTGGAAATTCATTTCAAGTGGATGCGCCTTGCAAACTCGCCGACTACAACTCGTAAATTGCAATAAGTGTCCTAAAGTAATTAACAAATAAGTTCATTAGGTAATTTTGTTAATTAGTTGAATATGTGCTTTGATTTTTCGTGCTGCTAATGTCCGCCTCTTCGAATAACCCGGCTCAACGATAAGAACTATGCTACCTGCCACAGGCAATTTTGAAAAATTCCGTAAAGCATAATTTTGAACACCCGGTATACTGACAATAATAGCTTCGCTGTGCAACTCCTGAACCAGTATTAAAAAAAAGATTTCTGACGCCAGAACTGTTAGTATAAGTATCGGCCACACAACCGGCCACACGGTGGAAACACCGGCCAGCCAACGTCAAACCACACTTATGAAAGAAACTCTCTGTGAATTGAGCCCCTGGTATTTCCTCACATGTGCCCCCTTAAAGAAACGAAGTGGTGTGAAAGTTCGATTCCTAAATATAATACACGACGCAAATCAGTAGTGTACGAATCCCGAAAAGAAAACAAAGAAAAAAAAAACAGCGTCCGTAGCCGGAAGGTTATGGTACATGGTTTAGGGTACCAGTACCGCCCAAACACGCGTGAGCGTGCTTTTCAAAGAAATATAAAAAAAAAGACAGGGGAGGCCTGTATGATTGAGGCGAAATCAAGGAAATGGAGCCTAAGGTCGAACAGTGCGACTCACTCTCAGACATTGTGTTGGGTTCTTTTATCTCACTTTTGAGATTGCAGTGCTTCCTCTAAATTGCGCAGAGAACGGAACTTTGGTGTGTAATGCCTTTTGCTCTGCCCTTAAGTATAAAAGAACAATATCTTTGGTGGACACCACTAAAATAGCCGTATATGCGACGTCGGAATACTTTGCTACCTCGTACTCTAAAGGCATGCTGTGCACGCAGCAGTTAGGAGAGCAAAATTAAATAAAGAGACCCATGATTGACCCAAGAGCCACCCCAAAATGAAACGGCGGCTGCCAGCTGCCAGCCTATGGACTCCAGTTTACAGAAGTGCGATACTGAAATACAGAATGGTGTTGAAATGAAACAGGCGTAAAAACGATTCCCAGAAAAACAAGAAAGAAAATGCGGGGTGGTCGTGCTGACAAGAGCTGAAACGAAATCGCGCTAGAAATAACAACGGTGCGCCACCAGCGCCACTTTCTCACGCCTTCCCCGCAGTTTTTTTTTTTTTTTTCCCCCCCCCCCCCCCCCCGCTTCTGTGTCGCTATGATTGAATTTCTTCAGGTCATGCATTTTTTTAAAGCATAGTTTATTGTGTCCATGCCAAAATAGAAAAAAAAACAGCAGTGTTCGACGCGATCAATGTGAATGCCGGTTGAAGCAGCCAGACCTCACCAGAACATCCCGGCTTGTGCGATCGACGGACGACAGCAGCAACACCTGTGCTACGCTATTTCGGCGAACACGCCGGGTGCGCTAAACAGGCAGGTTTCATTTTGGTGGCATGTCTTGGCACTCAGAAAAGATACGTCTTTCTTTTAAAGCAACGAGTGCAAGTTTTTTCTTTCATTTCTTGGGACACTAGAGTGTTGGTACTGGATGCGTTTGTTGTTGTCGCTGAGCTCTGGAAGCATTTCTGGTCTTGCAAAGCTTTTACGAGCATTCACTTCGCCCAAGCCTTGTTTTGCCTATTCTTCTTTAGCTACGCTTTCCTCTGTCCAAGAACGCCAACGTCGTCTTAAAACTTTGAAAATGCTTCAGTCATCGCGCGTCGGTCTGTACGTGAACCACAAGGTGACACTCCGCATTTGCGAACGTCCACGCCTACACCGACTTTCGTACACTACGCCGCAAAACTTGCCGTTCGTGCTTCAACAACGGTCATTATGATGTGAAGTGTGTTGCAACTCCGAGGAAGTTAGAAGTGCATTAGAAGTACATTAGCAATAAAGCTTGTCGAATGTTGTTGATAAGTGCGTGCGTGTATGCATACTTGTTGCGTAGATGGTACAGCTGGGTGATTATTTCTCGCGAGAGACTTCGTGTGTCACAATCTACATGAAGCGTAATTCTCTGAAGCGAGAAGAATAAGTTTCCCTCAATATACGTAGATCTTTCTTTTTTTAGACATGGCTACTGTGGCTTGGTGACATAAGGCCTCCTGTACCAGATTATCAGCAGTGCAAGGTAACCGCCGACATTGCAAGGATGCAAGGAGAGAGGTTCGAAAAATAATATAAAAAGAAAGAAAGAAATACAGGAAGGAGTTGCCTGTGGTAATTTACACAGGCCTGTGGATTGCTAAAAGCGCAGCCATGCTTGCAGTCACGTATATGTTGCAGAAGAATGTGTTCCGACAGTCCATTCGTTCAACTTGTTGAGTACTGCGGTGACTGATAGTCTCTGCACACAGTACTGTGGGCACGGGCACAGGTAATGAAGTATAAACCAATATATTTCGGCTCAGGCTTTTTATATCGTCCAGATATTTTTCAAAGAGTGTCAATGACGGCAGCTAAAGCGATTAATAGAGATTATACTGGAATTGGAACTCATTTCCTCCACCGCTGACGCGTCGAGTGAATTTTGTACTGACATTTAAAAAATATATTTATCTTGTTGTTTGAAGCTGATAGTTGCTTGAAATTTTTGCAATTGATAGTGCAGATGCTTGAATTGTTGTCCTTGAGTACGGTCATTGTTTTTAAAGCGAAGCTTTGTACCTCTACCAGCCAAGGGTTCTGTCGTGTCCGTCGTTGTAAGCAAAAAACGATCCCGACGAACCGCTAACAATTGCAGGTATAGCAGTATAGCTTACTTGAATTCAGGCATTCAGCGTACAACTAAGCACTCGTTTTCGCAAGAAAAACCACAAAAACAAGCTTCAATGTGATGAGCTAACATGATGGATGATAAGGGCCACGGGCAAACAACGGAAACAGGCTCGGCGCGGTCCGTAAGATTAGATTGCAGCTGTTGCAAAGCTTATGCAGCTGCTTGAAAGAGGGTTGACGTCATTCGAAACCCTTCCAGCCTAGTAACTGCTTCGGTTCATTTTCTAGACTACCCCACTATGGGGTAGTCTAGCAGTGTATATCACACCGATCATAAAGCAGTAGTGAACATTGTTGTGAAGTAAATAATAATAAAGGCCGTGGTTAAAGTTACGTTGCAGTGTGTGAAATATCAAGTGCGCCGCAGTCACCGTGAGGGTGGCGTAAAAAGCTTCGCTTTCCAACCACCTTCACAGGGTGGATTGGCGGGCAATTTTTTGTCATTTATTTAATTATTTGCTATGGTAGCACCTCCTGCGTGGGCCAAATCTTCCGGTCTAAATATTTTGAAATAAATAATTGGTTTTACACTTGAACTGCTAAGGTTGCATATGAGACACGTCATGACCGGCCTCCTGGTCAAACGCAAAGTTTCGCATGGGGCAATTAATCAAGCCATTCGTAAACGGTCGCGAAACCATCTGCTTGCTCATTTCCGACCACGCCAAAGTGCGCAGGCGTCCACTGAAATGGGATATCGTGCCCGCTTCTTTGTGTAACGTCGAGAAGCTCTGTTATTTCTAATAGCCGAGACGTAATGTCAGCCTCGTGTTCACAAGCAATCAATGCCCTGTCTTAGCATCGCAGAATACCGCCTATGTGTCAAGCGGCTCTTCGGAGAGAAAACGAACTGTATCTCAAATAATTATGCGGCAGTTGGCGCTGATGTAAGAATACATAGTTTGAATCGCCAAACGATGACCAGTTGAGGGATAACGAAAGCATCCCTAGAGGCAGATGAAGGGAAAACCTCATGTGTATACCAAATGCTTTTACAGATCATTGCATTTAGTTTAAACAATTAAAAAAGTGCCTGTGACAGATAGCACCTTTTCAGCTTTTCCCCTAAATTTCCGGAATAGGCGGAAATTGCCTGCATGCACAATTGCGTTCGGTAATTTATTAAAAAGAATCATTAAAAACCTAATTCCCTAATTTACTTTTAGGTACTCTTACTACACCACCACACCATACATTGCAGAAATATAAGAAATTTAATTTTCTGAGGCCAATAGATGGAAGGCAGGTCTCCTTTGCAATTCCATGGATCTTATAGTTTAGACCAAAGGTGCACGCAGGGCGCGTGGATGTGTTTTTGCCACCCCCCGTGGAGGCGTCAAGTATATACATACTTGATACCTCGACGCACAGTTCATGCCTTGAAGCATATAGGCGGCCCCACATCATGGTGCTTAAGCGGTTGCCCACCCATTGCGGCACAGTCGGCAACGTTAAAGCTGAACGGGCTGCGGGAGCAGCACATGGTGACTCATCGCAATTGGTGCTCGTGACTTTCTCTAAAGAGAACGCGACATCCCTCATAACTGCCCTCGTGGGACGCTCTCAACATGCTCTCCGGTGTGATTCGAATAAATGTACGGACCGATTTTAATTATTGACCAAAAATGAGATTTTCACGACCGAGAGAGCTTTCAAAGCGTGACCGCGTATATGTGTGCACCGTATTTGTTTACACGTCACGTGCATAAACAACATTTTGCACCAATTGTAATTTACACGATCGCCACTGTGTAGTATGTGCACTGTATAGTGCGTGCAACAATCTGCTTTACACTTACGTGGCGGTTATTTCGAGCTGCAGCATATTCTTGGATCGTGCAGCAGCACTGCGAGTGCTTTGGCGCACAACGAAGGTGCCTTTAGTCCATCTCCTGGACAATGGCCTCAATAAAATATGCTCCATATAGTTGATTATTACTGTGTGTGCTTGTTCTTGCTAGTAGTGCATGGATGATGTGTGCAATAGTACTGTGTATGTGTAGCTGATTTCGGGCATAACCTTTGTCAACTGGAGTAGCATGGTCTATGCGTGCAGCCAGAAAATATCGCCAGCAAGTCCATTAAGAAATGTCTCTGTCTACGATGGTGGCTAAGGTGATCGGCCTGCAGCAGGTAGTCTGGGCCACTCCCGGCTTCTGCTGCTACAATGCGCGATATTCAGGGTGTTCAAAATTAAGCTTTACGGAATTTTATAAAAATCGCCTGTGGCAGGTAGCATAATGCTTATCGCTGAGCTGGGTTATTCGAAGAGGCGGGCATTAGTAGCACAAGACATCGAAACAGATATTAAACTAATTAACAAAAGCTCGCTAATTAATTTCTGAGTTAATTACCTTACGACACATATTGCAACTTATGAATTGTAGTCCGTGAGCTTGTGAAGCTTAGCCGGTGAGCCGCTCAATTGCAGCCGGCGACGTGTTTCGATTTCACGTGCTACCAATGTCCGCCTCTTCTAATTACCCAGCTCAACGGTAAGAATCATTCTGCCTGCCACAGGCGATTTTAAAAATTCCATAAAGCTTAATTTTGAACACCCGGTATATATAGCAAGGCTACATCCGCCTATTGCCTACAACACCCTGCTTCTCCATTCGCCGGTAAAGAACAAATATAATTCTGTCACGTAGCCATGGTGGACAGTGCTTCAATGTTTTCCTTCTTCCTGTCTCCTTTCTCGCTCTTTTTCTTTGCTCGCATTTTCAAGTAGATCACAAAGGGAAAGTTTCACGCCAATAGATCCGCACTCACACTGGTCTCCCAAACCTTCGGAATATCACAATGTCTTCACGCGGCCTGGTATGATGCAATTAAGACCATAATTTCACGGCCTCTGTAAAGCTCGTTTACCTTCCTTAACGTTCAGATATAAACACCCGGAAGTAAAGTTTCAATGCCGTTAAAGCGACTGCGCGTTCTTAATATATTACAGAGTTTTAGCTAATAATCCTTCATGGTCATCTCTGCTCATCATGAACGTGCATTCTCAGACCCAGCCGATAACTGCTTATATTTTGGGTGTTGATAACTGTTTATGTCGAGACACAAGCGGATCGCATATATATAAAGACTGACTGCAAATGGCAAGGGGACGCCGCTTCGCGTGCCCTTTAGTTAACTACGTGTGAAGCGGACCGACGGTTTCATTCGCTTAGGTATAGGGTCGACTTATTATTGCACGCGCGCGTGCACTTCAGTACCAGCTTATCGGCTGAGCAGACCGGGACGTGATATGCGTCTTGAAGGGACAGAATCGCAAAAGCATAGTAAAGCATATGTCAGGTGTTTTACAAATGCGGAACGTCAGTTTCGTAAATTTTGTCAAAGGGAAAGAGACGTTAAGACCTCCGGCCTCAGTGCTGTTCTGCCTTGCTTCCGTGACCTTATCCTTTATCGTCGTTTACTACGTTGTTTAGCGTTCACAGTGGAAATACTGAGTGAGTGTTCACGTGCACATTGCAATGAACGAAAACTTAGCGGTGCAAAGTAAATAACATTAACTGACCGACTTTTCTCTTCACATAAAATGTGAAGAGAAACCTTTGATGGGGGATAATTATAAAACCATCGATAAAACGTTCACCGAGGATGAACTCCCATGCTCCAAAAGAAAAAAAAATGATCAGGAAGCTTTCGTTAACACTTTGCTCAGCATTACTCTCTATCTTACAACCTATGAAGTGGTCTAGGGCGTCTTCACCAAGATATATCTCTTTAGGGCGGGCTATCCAAAATCTCAAACACATTACTCAGAATGTATGTAAAAAAATAAGTGAAACAAAGATAAAGCATACAAGTGCTGTCACCATGGGCTCCAGCAGCAGAATCACAACCTTGTTGTTTTGTAGAATTCGATCATGGCAGTCATCGTTGATCGTCATTGCCAAACCTAACGGTAATAATCTCTTTAATGACTTCCAGGTCGTAGAGCTCAAGATAAGCGCCCCATGTGTGCCTTCTCTTTGGAGAGGACTTATTTTACCTGTTGAGTACGACATCAGCCTAGACAAGTCTAAACGGGTCGTAAGCGAGCTGCGCAATGGGCTGTGTCAGACGTTACTGTGATTGCCGTCTTTCAAAAAGTGGCGTCGGAGCTGGTAGTGTACTATTGTGCATAAGTGTGTGGAAGTTATGTTGATCCTTCGAACATCCGAAGATAGGCAGGAAAGCTCTTTTTAGATGAAATATAGCGCCTCTTCGTGCGATACCGCATCGCAACCTCGAATGTGTGTATTATATTGGCTTCACTGTGCGCATTTTTACATACCTGCGGTCAAATTCACTTAGCTTTCAAAAGCCGACGTATAGTAAAGGATTTTGATTTTGAAAGTTAGCAGCTACGTCCTCTTTCAACTGCGTCATGCTGTGCCCGCTTCATCAAGTGGCAGAAGTGGTAGTCTCGTCTCATGTATATATACTACCTGTGGCGGCGTGGTTTCGCGGCATTATATGAAGGTTTGTCATGACAGTGTGAGCGCATTCGATCCGCGTGCTTCAATGCATCGCACGTGGCTATGTTATGCAAGTTTGTTTTGTGCTGTAAATTGGCAGTGTCACTGTCTGGTGTTCCACTGACCGCAGTTATGACATGATTCAAATAACTCTTGTAGTGATTAGCCCAAAAGAGTTAAAAATGAATTTATTATGTGTCCTGTTGGTCCAATCACATGAGCAGCATGCAGTCTCAGATTCGAGGGGCCTAAGTGGGATCCTGGCTGATGCGCCATGATGTAATGATACAGATAGTTGATTATCGAAGCTCTGCTAGCATTCTCGACTGCGCGCACTCGCACCTATATATTGGCAATATAAATGCTATCATCTCTGAAACAAAGGAAAATGCCAAAGCAGGCTGTTTCCGGCAAGGCCTCTAATTACCCATGTCTCTAGCGACATACGCAGCCGCCCATTTCCGACGCAGGGACAGTTCTTAAAACCCATCTTTGTTACCATAGACATGCATGGCTACAGGCTGAACAATGCTAGAGTCTTCAACCAGAAAGTTGGGAAAGGTTCCGTTGCGGGAGAACGTTGTGAATTTGGCCAGGCATTCTTGGCTTCCTCTTGAATACGTCTGAATGTATAGCGCTCCTCTCACTTCAGTAACTAGCTTTGTAGATCACATTAGCAGAGCCACACATGAAAACATCTATTTTGTGCATCAGCTTCCCAAAGTGACGCTTGACAGCGGTAAGCAGTGTGATCAGTATGTGCAAATATTGAAAGGGCCGCTTGGAGAGGGTTTCCTTTTCTTCATAATTACGACGTGCGCGGGACATCTCTCTTTTGATTCTTCGTTCGGAGTTGACGGCTTGGTGGATGTCCTTGTGCTTGCTTGTTTTTCAGAAAGGCACAACTCGTAACACTTGAGATAGAAAGGCTCGCTGGTCTCTTAGCAGGGTGGTAGGAGCAGAAGGCTGTTGTGCACGACCCCTCTTCAATGGAAAAGCGTGTGTGTATTTGTAGTGGCAACAAAAAAAGTGGGGAGGTGAGGTGCAGAGCTCGATGCCTTGCGGCAAAACTACCCGGAGACGAAGTGGCGGGGCTCGCCGCCAACTGACGACGTCTTCCGGCGAGCCCTCATTTAGGGCCTCCAGCGGCCAATGTGTTCAGCAGAGTGCACCTTCGCGCGATGGCCTGGGCTTTTCGACATCCGATCAGGCTAGTTTTCGTGCGAGCTGCTTTTTCCGGAAGCTGAGCAAACGAGATCCGACGCTCCATCCCTCGCTCGGGGAGAGAAACATCTCTAGCTGGCCAAACCACCCGCTGCCCTATCGACCGCTGCAGCCCAAGAGCCATTCAGCTGGCGATCAAGGCAGAGCTGCTTCGCCCAGCTTTCTTGTGGCTATCCAGTGTCCACAGAAAAGCCTCAAAGCACACGCAGGCGCACGCACGTACACAAGCACTCGCGCTCACAAAGTCATGTAAATATATTCTGTCGTGTGAATGTACGTCGTATATATATATATATATATATATATATATATATATATATATATATATATATTCTAATGTACCTCATATGCTGAGGTTGTTGGGAGCGAACAGAGGAGACAGACTGCTCCAAGTGGTTCCTATTGGCAACGCAAATAACCCTAAGGAGGGAACGCCCCCAAACTCCTTTACCTTTACTCTCTCTCTCTCTCTCTCTTTCCGTCTCTCATGGCTTGCGCATCTGAAGACTGCTGCAGAAGTCCCTAGTTCGACGCCTGGCACTGCCGCGCTCATGGGCATTCTTGACACAGGCCTTGGAGTCCTTGCGTATTGGTACGTTTTGTGCAGAATTCCGGTTTCAAAAAAGACTGCGTTGATAATTTCGCTTAACAAAAGACCTGCACAAATGATGTGTTGTTAAAATTACTTTACAACAAAATGGAATCAGACGCGCCAAGTTCCGGCACACAGTGTCTCCCGGACCAAGAGTGCCAAGTCCCGGATATACAGTTTTTTTTTTTTTTTACTTTGAACACTTTTTTTATTGAAGCCCACAAAATTTACCGAGCTTACGCCACTACAGATAAAGTATGTCTGCCTCGGCAGTTAATTTATCTGTAGTGAAGTAATTCGCGTAAATTTGCAGGCCTAAAAAAAAAAAAAAAGAATCTTCGCTTTAACTTTGTGGGCAACCTGCACTTACCTCTGCAAGCGCTACGCAAATTTGTGTCCCTTTGGCTAAGCTAAAGAGTATTTTTGCAAATTTAAATTGGTTCAAACCACTACTCCAATATCTTAAGTAAAGAGGAATTCAAGTTTGCCTTTAAAGCCGGAAAAGAACAGCGCGTTGGTTCGTTCTGAGGGGGCCTTGCAATAGCGTCCCGGACAAAAAGCAGCTGTAGGGGCTCAGTGTGGATATGTCACAGAGAAGGACAAGCCGCTTTCTGTTCCCGTCAGCTGCTCTCCATTATATCGAGAGCAAGGTTGAAACGTCCCGAGCGCTCTTGATACAACGAACTTCGCGAAGGAAAAAGAAAATACCATACTTCCTATTAGTTTCCCCGCAGCATGGTCTCATGTATATCCGAATCACAGGGCTATGCATATACTTGTATGGGGCAGCAGAGCACTAACTCTTTGATACACTCTTTCTTTTCTTTATTTTCCCCAGCAGCGTGATGATGTATGCCTGTAATTGGAAAAGTTTTACCAGAGTTTTCAGCAGTCCTTCTCAAGGGAATCTCTCGGAATTCTGCTTCACCAAAAACGTTTCTAGCGCCTTTCTTAAATCCGTTGCATCCATTACTACTATACGGATGAGGCAGGGCACGGATCCGGGAACGGCTGTTGGCGCAGAGGCGGAGCCGCAGGCACCGTTCCTTTCGGCGAGACGAAGATAAAAAGTATCCAGCGTGTGGCCACCCGCCTTACAAACTCATGCGCGAGAAGGTGTTGGCGTGAACTAGGTTAGTTAAGTAGCATACTGTAAACAGCGCAAAAGACGCGCTCGAACGAGAACGAGATGCCCCGGAAGCCCCGCCACGGGACTGCAAAACAAATTTGTCATGGCTTATCTTCGTCGCGTGCCCCAACTTGCGCTGCCCCAACAGCGAGCCGATGGGGAACCAAGCTTTTCCTAATTTACTAAAATGAATGTCCTCTTGTGTATCGACTTAAGCGTACAAAGATAGCAAAAACGCTCGAGATGAATCCTTTGACCCATTTGCGCGCCTTGCTGTGGCCCCTTGGTAGGCATTATAGTGAGGGCACAGCCCGTGCCACGGGTGCGCACTTCCATGCAAGGGACGAGTGATGGCACTTTCTATACGCTCGGAATATATGGGAGCATACAAACAAGGCTGGCTTACAGGCTCCCTATCCCTGAACGAGATTCGCCCATCGCCACCCGCTATAAGATCATCTAATCCAGACCGTTACGTCGGCGCTGTGGCGGTTACTGCAGCATTTTAATCATAAAATTACATAATCGCCGAGCCTTGGTACCCTTCAGAGGCAGCAATCCATGCTCATTCGTTACACTAAATGATTGAATATTGTGAAACAGTGACGCTCAAGATAATGCTTTTCTGAGAAATAAACAAAACGTTCGACTCCTATGAAGCATTATACGGGAGGGCAATGGCGTGTGGTGAATTCTGTGTTGTGATCGACTGTGAAGGGAAAGTAATTTTTTTTCTAGGGAATCTCAGTTAGTAGTCTAAAAGCACAGATTCCAAGCTACTTTTCTGCCTTCACATTAGGCTGCTTATAAATAAAGCAGCGTTAGTAGAATCAATGTAAGCAGTAGTCGACGCCAGTGATATGTATGTACAAATATCATCCCGGATTTTTCGATTAACGTCGCACTCTGTGATTTTCACTGGGTTTGTTGAGCTGCCGAAAATAAGGAAGATACAGGAAATCATGCTTCTCGAGCACACAAAATTGTTATCTAGACACAAAACAATTTGTGATTGTTTCCTATAAAATGTTTAGCTGCATGCGAGTGCTAGTTGAAGTTGCGAAGAATGCGTCCTATAACAAATTGCAGCTACAGTGTCATATTGACGTATCACTACGGAAATTGATATCTGCATAAGACCAACGTAAGTGCATCGTAATCCTGATAACATGATTTTCTCCCATAACGAGAGTTTTATTGAAAGCTGGTTGGCAACATCGAATGGTACATAGGCAGCGCCGGTCAGGTGGCCAGCGAAAACACGTTCACACAAGTGCACGTGGATCTATTGGTGCTATATGGCACTTTCATGATGAATTAAATAAGAACAATAGTGCAGTTTACACTTCACAAACATGGCAATCCTACTGTTACGGATGATTTCGCGTTTATTTACAGATGTAGGTTAGCGGAGATCATTGATCGGGAAGATAGCCGACCATCGTCATCTTCCTCTTCAACCTCTTTTTCTCGCCGCGTTAGAATCCCTGTTTCGTAGACGAAGACCACTGGGAGTGTCATTGTTCAGCGGCAGGACAATAACGTTTAAGACACGCCACGTGTTCAAGTAGGGTTTTGCTAGACCGCCTACCTGTTGACAAGAGACGTGCGACCACGTAGGTTAGGTCATTCGCTTGTGACGCTTGTGACGTTGGCATTGATCGCAGCTGACCACGCATTATTTCATTGTGTTACGCATCTGTGACAAGTGAAAACGCTCCTGGACACGCGGCAGTGTGCGGGCGAATCCCAGATGACCGGATGTCGGGTCATCATACGAGCCACGTAACACGTCACTGCGCCGACTTGCCAGCACAAAAAGGAGTAAGTGGACTCCAATAGCTGACTAATTGATTTTATACGAGAGGCCGCCATGGATAGAAAAACGACCACTGGCTTTGGGAGCGCGAGCCGCGATAAAGAGAATCTACAAGCTTATACCGTTACGCTGCTACTACTGGAAAGCGGTAACATCAGGAAATAGGAGCAATAGTAGCCAGACAGTCGTGGAATGTGTCTTCAATGGAGGGTGTCGTTGCCAATGCTTAGTGAGAAAGGTAATCGGAGTCAGCCTGATGGCGGCCACTCCTTTAAGTTACCACAATGTCATATTTTTGAAGTCGTAAAACAGATCGTGCCAGACTAAAGACGGATCTCGAAGGCTACAAGCCAGCATAAAGAATGGTGCTCGGTGACGATCTTAAATGGGCAGCGCTAAAAATAACAGCGATATTTCTGAACAGAAAAAAAATCCACGAGACAGTTTTTCTCCGTGACAGTGTAATTTTGCTCACAATTGTTGAGACGAATGGCATAAAAACAACGTGTTCTGCGTCATTGTATTGTTGTACGAGGACTGCTCCGATGCCTATCCCACTGGGGTCGGTATGGTTTTCGGTGGGAGAAGAAGGGTCGAAGTGACGCAGGATATTGTCCGACTTAAGTAGGAACTTGAGTTAACAGAACGACGACTCACATTCTGGTCTCCAATTAAAGGCTACATCTTTTGGCAACAGAGGCATCAATTAATGCGCAATGTCAGTGAATCTCGGAACAAAACGGCGAAAATACGAGCATAATCCAAGAAACCTGCGGAGCTCTCGTGTAGACTGCGATGGTTTGAAGGCGCTGACTGCCTCAGTTTTCGGTGGGTCAGGTCTGACTCCATCCTTGCTGACGAGGTGGCCAAGAACCAATGTCTGGCGCTCAACAAACCGGCAGTTCCCATAGTTTAGAATCAAGCCAGCTTTCTCCAAGCAATCCAAAAGCAGGCTAAGGCGATTGTTATGCGCGTCAAACGTATGGTCGTAAATGACATCATCTAAGTAACGCAAACATATCTACCACTTCATTCCGCGAAGAATTGTTTCCCTGAATCTCTCAAAGCGGACGGGCGCGTTACGAAGCCCGAACAACATAACGTTAAATTCGAACAAACCATCTGGTGTCACAAATGCAGTCTTCTCTTTGTCGATGTTGTCCATAGGTATCTGCTGATAACCTGATCGTAAATCGCGCGATGCAGGTAATCTATTCAGTCATTAATTCGCGGTAGTGGGTACACATTTTTTGTGCGTGCATTTAGCCGCCTGTAATCGATGCCCGTAATCAGCTTTTTTCTTCATGAGGATAATTGGCGCTGGCCACAGGTTCGAGGACTCTTCAATGGCATTTTTTTAACATCTCTTGCACTTGCTCAGCAATAATGTTCCGTTCCGATGAAGACACTCGACAAGGCTTCTGCCGGATATGTTGAGCTGAGCTGGTGTCAATCCGATGGTGAGTGCGCGAATTTGGAACAGTGGTACTGTTTTCAGCATTGAAGAATTCAATCGAAAATGCTTGTGGAGATAGCACTTATACCAAGGCGTCACGTTCACATGAAGAGAGATACTCGCTGATAATGCTCAAAAGGTTTGGTTCAAGGGGGCAGATAGGTTGCCAATTTAGAAAATTCGACTGGTCGCTGACAACCGCAACGTGTCGTCGTCGAAGGCAGCAAGCTTCATAGGTTTGGGAAGTAGTACGGGCACGGCAGAACAGGTTAGTGCCCGCAACAACGTGGTCCCATTAATCACGAACACAATGCTACTAGGCAGGGACATGTAGTTCTTCCCACAGAAGTCGGTTTGTGGTTAAACCATGGTGTCAAATGAACCGCCAGTATCAACAAAAACGATGGCAGGAACAAACGCTAGCGAGCATGGAGGCCGCGTGACCACATCAGCGACAGCGAAAGCTTTTTGTTGACGCGGTCGTTCATAAACAATTCCTAGGGCAAAAAATTGGAGGACGCTTAAGCTTCGCCTTTAAGAGCGGAACGCGATAGCCTTATCGGGCCCCGTTCACATCGCATTTTTTTATCAATGGGATTCACTGCAACACAGAACGTGGGAAAGCCAGCTTACGAAGACCAAGCTTACGCTGATCCCATTAAAGTCGGCTTCACTTTTGAACAGAAATGCATTGCTCGGAAGACGTCTTTTCAGGGGCAATATAAGTCGTCTTATTTGAAAATGGGAAGACCCTATAGCACTTTTTTATTATTATTGCGATAGCAATTATATGGACACTTCAACCGGATTTCTGCCGTCGTCGTCGTCGTCGCCGTCGTCGTCGCCGTCGCCGTCGCCGTGAGGTTCCGTATAGATAAGATCTTCGCCGCGCGCCGTATGCCCCAGAGGCAGCGTGCGGGGACGCGCGCTATCACGGAGAGCGAACGCACTCAATCTCCCACGCGCAAGCAAGGAAGCGGAAAGCTAGCGCCGGAGGGAGCAGGGGGGGGGGGGGGGGGGGCACTTCTCTGCCAACAACCGCGCTCGTCGCTCGTCCGCACAGTCTCTTATCTCTCCCACGCGCAAGCAAGGAAGCGGGAAGCCAGCGCCGGAAGGAGCGGGGGGGGGGGGGGGGGGCGCACTTCTACGCTGCCAACAACCGCGCTCGTCGTTCGTTCGACCGCACCGTCTCTTATCTCCACACGGCTCTGACCTTTATGCGCCGTCCATTCGCCGCTCAGTTTCCGTTGAAGCGATAGACCGCACGTACCTTCGCCCGCTGCTGCGGCGTATATATGCGCTTGCTGCCAGCGTTTTGACAGTCGTTGTCTGCAGTCATTCAGTGTGATCTATTCATGTTTGTTTGTGCGCGCTCACACCACGCTTGTTCAATCGGTTAGTAATAGTCGGGCCACATTTTCCAACGCACGCTACACATGCAATGCTGCCCGGGTCGGCAGTGCAGCGCTACAGGTGTGTCCCTTCGCACGCGCTGCCCACGGGAAGCGCTTCTCATCAACACCACCGTTTCACACGCGCCTTCTCGTGGTCATCGAGTCTCTCTTCATGTCGGTCTACTTGCGCCGCAGCACACCTGCTTACTTAATTAGCTCATGTTTACTACAGTTCATATTGCTACCAAAGCCGCTCACCTTACTTCGTATGACATTGCTGTGTTGCTATCGCATTCATCGCTTCGCCCTTAGGGCGAAACTGTGACATTTTTTTTAATAATTGTTTGCTATTGCCCCGACGTGCGTGCGTGTCCAAAACGCATTAGGCAGGCGAAGTCCCAATTAAACCTGCCGAGGATGCGAGCGCCATCTGGATATGATTTTCGCAAGTACCATACCTGAGCGCGCATATGTAGGCATGGTAGCAATGCTGGAAAGGGGTTTGTGTTTGAGTTTCCTCGTAAAAGAATTATGTTTTCTCATACATTCAAATTACAATCCGACCCCACCATGTCTGTAGGCTGTGGTTAAGTCATACTTTACCGTTTTTCGGATGGATTTCACTGTGAGAAATTCAATTTTTGTTCACCAAAACCATGCACCACGTGGAAGGCCTGCGTGGTCGGGGTGGTTGGGGATGATTTTCTCCGCCACGGACGCCGGCATCCACACCAACGCCGACACCGACGCCAGATTTTCTGCGACACGGGGACCTAATCGCTATCGCGTTAAAAGCTCACTGGTACCGCAATCAACAGGTGCTCCCCATGTTTGCAAAACAGTCCATACCCAGGATGACATCACGTGTGCACGGTTGAAGAACCTGAAATTCAGTTAAGAAACACTTCTCAGCCAGTCAATTATTCGCCGCACAAATGCCAAGGGGACGATGCATCTGGCCGCTTACAGCATACAATCTAGTATGACCTACCAAAAAAAACACTACTTTGCGACTAAGCCGGTTCTTGAAATAAAGGCCCATAACATGTATCATAGCCCAACCAAGGTCATTGTAGGCACAATGCCAATTAACCCTTCCACTTCGTTTGGCAGCATTGTAACCGGCAGAGGCATCTGTGTCGTATCGTTTCTGGCTGCCTCACCTCCATCGCTCCCGCTGGCTAATTTACCGGAGTTGGTGGTGACAATGAACGTCGCCGTGGTGATGGAGAGGGACGCTGGCGTGAAGATGGTGGAGTCAAGCTGCGGTCGAAAACAGAACAATCTCTGTGGTGATTCTGTTATGGAACGTTGTTGGGGAAGGTCGTCACAAATGAGCCTTGAGACCAAAGATGGCCAAGTTTTGACTCTAGGACCAAGATCACGTTGAAGGCGGCTCATCTGGAGTTTGCTATGACGACGGTGTCTGCAGAAAAAATATTACGAATGAATGTATGTTTATTTACAGAAGAAGGCTGGCAGAGATGATCGATCAGGAAGATAGCCTCTGAAATGCTGCTGCTCGCCCCAGGGAACGCCATCTTCCTCTACAACTTCTTTTCCTCGCCGCGATATAATACATACAAATTATTGCACACTGATGCAAATCATTCCAGAATTTCACTTTCCCGTAGTTGGCACCCGCTGCCTAGTCGGAGGCATGATTTATCCATTGGCGTCTACAGTTTTAGTAATGCCATCATATCTGATGCAGACAAGAACACGGTCTTCGTACATCAAGCAAAGTATAAGCAAATGCTTCTTTAACACGCCACCAACTATTTCGCTTTGTATAGGAGCCATGTCTTTTGCCTCCAGCCCTTTTATATTTTTGTCGTAGCGCTTATCTTTTATGTGCGGAGGGCTCGGCGCCCGTCCCATTTGGAATGCATAGATCACGCTCTCCCCAGCCCGTTTGTGCGCATGCAAGGCATTTCCCGCGTTTCCTTAGTGCGAACTGCATAACAAAGAACTTGAGAACAACTGCGCCCCGCGGCAACCCCAGCTTTATCTGCCAGCAGCTCCGAGTCCTGGTCTAGAGCGGAAGGAAGGCTGCCGCCCACAAAGAGGACTGCGCCGCACAAAGGCGGCCCGCGAAACTACGGGAGTTGACACAAAATGAACGATACGATGCCGCCTGCCCAAAGCTGCCGTCAGCGAACGGAAGTAGTTGGAGTCAGAACGAGACGCTCAACATCTCTTTGTAGTCAATCAGTCCCGATAGGCGCATTTGCAGCTCCAAACTTCAAGAAAGAGCTTCCACAAAGCCGTCGACAATTCAGCGCTTCCACACAGCCTAGCCTCGAGCACTTGTGTTGCTCCGGAGCAGCCAATCGCCTTGCGCGCAGCCGCTCGACGCTCTTTGAAGTCGGAGCGGACATTTTGTTGCGAACAGAGGAAAGTACGCTTAGGGCGACGCGGCGGTGCTGTTGTGCATTTTTTGCCAGCGCGAGTACGTGTTTCGGGCCAAGGCAAGGTGATGGCAAGATGCGCAGGATGAAGTCTACTACCTGGAAACAGATACTGTCTGCAATTTTGCCAGCTGCCTTGCGGCGTTCCGTACTGCGCCTAATTGTGCTGCGTTAGTGCCCAAGGTTTCTGTGGGGACACTGCATACGAGTGCGACGCGTATGCGTGTCGGAATAAACCGTCGATGAGCTGCGCTCTAGGTGACGAAAGGAAAGAGCCCCTGTTTATTGTGCTGGCAGACAATATGTATACACTCTGGGAGACGTCATGTGGTAAAAGTAGCTTGGCGCGCGCAGTTGTCGCCCGGCTATCTGTCGTGACGTCACACGCCGAACACAGGCAGGCGATAACAGCACATCCCTCTTTTTCAAGCACAGGAACATTCGCACATACATGGTAGAGAATATATGTAGTACTAGAAGAAACAAAACACGCAACCATTACTCATCAAAGCCCAGTCGCAGGGGTTTCTTCACCACTCTACCAAACCGCGTTACAGTGTTAGTGGGGTCACTATTGGCCACAGCGGGAGACGGAGGCAACGCTGAATCTGTTGCCGTCGAGCCATCTGGGCTATGAGCCAATTGTGCCACGCTCGGCTGCTCTGCGTTTTCTGGAAATTCGTAAGTTTTTAGAGTTTCCATGTGCGCCCTTTCTTTTGGGAGACGGTTAAGTATTCTCCTGTTTCGGCGGAGGTCAACGCCGTCGTCTGTTCGCACTACATATGACCGCGGTTTTGGTGCTGGTGCGAGGACTGTGGCCTTGGATTGCATGTCTGTCACCAAGACCAGGTCACCTGCTTCTAGCATGGGAAGCCGTCTGGCACGATGACGTCGGTTGTAGCAGCGGCATTGCCGCCGCCTCACCTTCTGGTCGCTGGCCACGACTTCTTTTGGGCTGCTTTTCCCGGATTTCGATGACGTGGTAGCATTGGGACTCTTGTCCTCAGTTGCCTACCCATAAGTTTTTCCCCAGGGCTGACCCCAAGAATGCTGGGCGTCGACCTGTAAGCCAACAATGCCAGGTAAGGGTCTTTAGACTTTAGGAGGTGCTTAACCATCTGAACCATTCGCTCTACTTCCCCGTTGCCCTGTGGGTGCCTCGGACTACCTCAGGGTAACGTGAAAGATAATCCACGGCGACAAGGTATGCCTGGCCGTTGATTACGCGCAGATGTACTCACACTCTCTCCCAAAGAAACGATCGGTGTTGCGGTTGCTATCATGGGCTCGGCTAGTTGCTGGGCATGTTGTGCGCAAACAGTGCACTGATTCACGAACTGTGCTAGTTCGGTGCTCAATCCTGGCCACCAGACAGAACCTTTAGCAACACTGCGACAACGCCCGATACCTTGGTGCTCATCGGGTAGTTCTGCACAGTACTTCTGTTCTTAGAGACTGTGGGATTAGAAGCCTTGTTCCTTTCAACAAGAGACCATCAATCATGCTAAGGCATGCTCTATCTAGCCAGTAAGGGATGAGGAAAGAAGGAACATTCGATTTCCTTGGCCAATTGGTTTTACACAGCCTGCGCAGGGGTTTGCTACCGGGATTATTTTTTGACATTCTCTCACTCTAGATAAAAAAATTGTGCCCCCTTTCCAAGCCAAGCCAAGCAAACACGCCTTAGAGTACGCTGTGATATCAGACACACTCAAGCCTTTTTCAGAATCGCTGCGTGCAACAGGGGACCGCGAAAGCGTGTCGGCTGTGAGTAGCGATTTGCCGGTAACGTACTGGACACTGAAAAGATAGCGCATTAGGCGTAGCCGGAAGCGTTGAATTCGAAGGGGCATATCATCAATGGCCATCTGGCCCAGTAACGATACTAAAGGCTTGTGATCAGTTTCAAAGGTAACGTTTAGGCCACGGATGTACTCGTCAAATCTTTCGGCTGCCCACGTCAGTGCTAGCGCTTATTTTTCTATCTGGGAGTATCGCCGTTCTGTGTTCGTGAGGGATCGAGACGCGAAAGCTATTGGTCTACGTTGCCAAGAGTGATAGAATGGCAAATTAATTGATCCCGTTTGCAAACACCTGGCAGGCCACATAGGATTTCAGACGTCCTTTTCTTAAAATACTCCGCAGCGGACGTAATTCTGAATGGTAGTCTTGTAAAACAGTACCTCCCGAATGGAGTCAAGAACGTAGTTAGTTCTTCAGAAGTTCAGAGTCCCTACTTAGTCGGACTTGATGGAACCCCGAGAAGGTGTCGAGCTTCGAAAACCATTTCGCACCCGCCAGAGAGCCTAATGCTTGATCGACCGTAGGTAGCGTGAAGCGCTCACGAACGACGCACTTATTTAACTTTGTGAGGTCGACGCATACTCTCAGTTCCCCCGACTGTTTCGTTACCAGGACTATTCCTGCGCAGCAATCAGTGGGGCCGTCTACTTTTCTCATTATTCCCATGCGCACGAGTCTCTCCATTTCGTGCTTTGGCCTTTCCATGAGCGGAATCGGCACTCGCCGCGGAACGCTTATGGCATGTGGAACTGCGGCCGGTTGTAGCCTGATAGTGTATTCTCCTGGGATAGTGCCTAGACTACGACCCATGCGCGGAAAAAGTGTCTCATACCATTGCTTGTCTGCAGTAAGTGAGTCTGCAGTAAGTGAGACGATACCTAAAGCCTCTAAGGCTGGCAGCCCGAGAAGTACATCGCGAAGAGGGCTAACGACATAGCACGTTTGACGGGCAGTCCTCCCTTTACACGCAATCTCTGCGACAAATTTCCCTAGAACATTGAGCTTGTTGCCGCCAGCCCCCTGTAGTACCTCGTCTGCGTTATCCAGGTGGGTGGGCAATCCTGGAAATGTAGAAGGTAGAACCGACCCTTCTGCACCCGAATAAACTTTAGCAAGGATAGGCACAGAGTTTATCAGAACATGCACATAGCGCGCTTTCCTGGCCGCGTCAATTGCGCCAATGAAAGTTTCTCCGGTACCATGTTGGACAGCCGAGACGCGTACCTTTCTTTCCGCTGACCCAATTTTCTTGAGGCAGGCTTTCGCAAAATGTCCTTTGTTACCACAGTAGTGGCACTTGGAAGCTTTGGCTGGGCACGCCGACCTCGGGTGCGCGTCGCCGATGCAGTAGGGGCACCGTCCCCCATTGTGCTGCGGGCGTTTCTGGTGGCCCACGGCGTCCACGATGGCACCTTGGTCCTGAAGTTCTGGCGAGCTCCCGATGTGGATACCTTCCGGTCGAAGGCTCCGCTGCTGCTGTCGCACGGTTTCCTTGAGGCGAGCCATGGCCAGCGCTGTAGCCAATGTCAACTGTGGATCCGACGACAAACCTGTCACGGATGAGACTCTTCTTCATATCCAGAAAGTCGCAGCGGTCTGCCAGCACGTGAAGTGCGGTTGCGAACTGATCTACCGATTCTTCTGGCCGTTGCTGGCGTCTGTGAAAGCAGGCACTTTCATACACAATGTTCCGCTCTTTGACGAAATGACTGTCGAACTTCTGCTTCACGACATCATAACTTTTTGCTTCTTCGTCGGTCAGCTCAAATGTAGAAAAGACTTCGCGGGCTTGGCGTCCAATTGTGTAAAGTAGCGTGCGTACCTGGGTCTCTCCTGAACGTTTGTTGAGAGCTATGGCAAAGCGGTAGTCATCGAAGTGGTCGATCCACGCTGGTTACTGTGACGTTTTGTCAAAGTCCAGCGGCGGTGGCTGCTGGAGCCCCGGGATTACCGTTGTGGGCTTGTTTTCCATTTTCTGGAAATGCTGCCGCCCACAGTCTCAGCGAGATAGTTGACCACCGCCCACTTCCGACACCATGTGGTGACACTGCATACGAGTGCGACGCGTATGCGTGTCCGAATAAACAGTCGATGGAGCTGCGCTCTAGGTGACGAAAGGAAAGAACCCCTGTTTATTGTGCTGGCAGATAATACACGCTCTGGGAGACGTCACGTGGTAAAAGTAGCTGAGTGCACGCAGTTGTCGCCCAGCTATCTGTCGTGACGTCACTTGTCGAACACAGCCAGGTGATAACAGCACAGTTTCTGCATTTTATAGGTGTAATTATTCACATTGCGTGGTACATGGTCGCACATGGTGCAAAATAAATAGAACGGTAGACCTGAAACAATAATGTGGTCAGTCCTTGGATATCCGCCACACCTTACAGAGCTTTGTAGAGCCCTTGCCTCTCGTGAGCGTATAGAAGCGTTCCATGATGGCGTGAACACTTATAGCTCTCAAAGTAAATGCCGCGGAGAAACCAATTTCCCAAATGTATCTTCCCCACCTAATGGATTCGAGGTCGATGCGCCTTCAGTCGCGTAAGTATTGCTTCCTGCTATTTGAGCTACAAAACAGGCATGCATAACTGCCGACTCAGGAAATATTCACTTGGTGGCGGACCCCGAACACCAGTGGTATTCACTTATTGGCAATAATAATTCAATGCAACGTGACCTTTGTGGTTCTTGAAATTTCCAATTCCTTAAAGAAAGTATCACTTAGTCTCACCTTTCATCAATGCTTTCTTTCTCCTTATTATTATGGGGTTAAAATTAAATTATCGGGTTTTATGTACCAAAAAGATGATCTGATTATGAGGCACGCCGTAGTGGGGGACTCCGGAATAATTTGGACCACCTGGGGTTCTTGAACGTGTACCTAAATTTATGTACAAGGGTGTTTTGCCGTTTCACCCCCATAGAAATGCGGCCACCATGGCCTGGATTTGATCCCGTGACCTCGTGCTTAGCATCCCAACGGCATAGCCACTAAGCAACCACGGCGGGTTAGCAATGCTAACACAAGGTACATGTAGGAAGTATACACAGAGCCCGAATGCCCACTGCATTTATTGGCCTAAAGAAAATCGAGCTTCTAGCAGAACGGTGAAAGGTGCTAGAGAAGAAAAAGGGAAAATTGAGAACGTAGACTAAGTTGGCACAGATGTACAAGGACAGCCGAGGCCACAAATTACTGTAAGCGGGCGCCGAATCCTTGCCCTGGACTCAGCGCAAGCTTTTACAGCGTACTATAGTGCACTAGCGACTAGTACACTTTAATCGTACGTCACATCCACGATAACAAATTGTGTCTGTGAAAACAAGCCCTGCAGGGGCAATGTTAGCCGTGAGCTACAATTCAGTCCCGCTGCTACACAGCAAGGTCATAAGATGCACTAAATTGTCCTCTTTTGGATCAAAGGAAATACTATACTGAACTTCTAGGCGCTAGTATTCAAAGATTGTTTGATTGATTGGGCTTATTAGTCCACACCCGCATCTGGGCAAGGTGGATTTAGAGCGGTGGTGAAGACCATGGGCCCAAAAGCGGTTCAGCGCGATTGCAGCATACCCAAAGGCGGGGGGAGGAGGGCAGGACGCTAATATAAAGAAATGTAAGACTACAAATTGGAATACTATGTATGAACAGAACCGCAATAAATAATGTAGAATCTTGTTTTATGAACCGGTAAATAATTCTATCACAACATTATGCCGAATATACTTTTTTCAACACACTTGCTGCCCCCCCCCCCCCCCTCTTTATGAGTGAGTGGCGCTTTGGCAACGTGACCTTGCAGGCCTTGTTTCGGTTTCCGGCCAAAGTACAGGGAGCTTACGAAGCGATTTCTTATTGCCAGCTGTCTGCTACGGCACGCCTGGGAGCGTGTATAAATGGAGCTCGCCGGTCTCAAAATGCCCCTTTTGCGAAGTTCTTGTCGTCTTTGCCCGTCGCTTCTCTGTCACCATTTGGTAGTATTTACACACCGCTGCACCGCTGCGACAGATTTCTTGCTCCTGTCGTTTCCTTCGGCGTGCGGCCGGTGCGAAGTCTTTTTCCATCGTTGTATCACGCTTCACGCTGTTCGTTTAAAGCGCTTAACACTTCATTTAAAGATGAGCTTGCGGCATGTGAAGAAATCATTGAAGAAACGATGCTCCCTGGCACATTGCAACAGCCTCGACTGTACCGTCGGTGTCTCACTGCACCGCTTCCTCCTGGACTTTCACAGGTGAGCTCTTGTCCGTGTCGTATGCTCTAGGTATGAACAATAGCCTCCGATATGCTTTTGTCGGGTTGCTCGCACCTGTTTCATAGCTGTAGCCATTTCATGCGTACTTGGCTTCATGTTTTCGGGGATATTTATGTAAACTGCAGGGCACACACTTGCAGTCGTAAGGTGTGCGTAAGTGACCTACTATTTGTCTTATTTATAGGGAGTTTCGTGCAGTCGACTGTTACCGATGTGAACTTGATACCGGGCTCTCAGGAGCAACCACGTGCCTGCTACTGACTGCAAGGCCAATTTAGAACCAACTGTTCTGCCGGACAGCTCTGAGCTCGACATTAATTGATTTTCGAACACCGTGAAGCCAATTTGTGGATACCCTCGCAACCGGCAGTATCGAAACTCAGCCACGTGTATGTGCGCGGCCTTGAGGGTGCCTTGACTGAATACGCTCAGCAGGAGTATTGCCTACCTTCTACATATACTTGACCGTCAAGGTAATTTTAAAGGCATTGCAAGTGCTACTGTGCTGTGCGACCTGTGACCGATTGTGATTGTGTCTGTGCTTCTTACTTTCTTTATCTCTACTTTGCTGTCACTTTACCTCCCCCTCCCCTCTCTCCCCAGCGTGGGGTAGCAAACCGGATTTTCCCATCTGGTGAACCTCCCTGCCTTTCCCCTTTCTTCTGTCTCTTAAAGGCACTTCGCTGCTGCGCTCACAGGACTTTGAGCATAGAAAACCAGCTAGCCGCGTGGCATGAGAACGAGCGTAACCGCCCTCTGAGGAGCTGAGGCTTGGCGCTAGCATTTACTGCCATATTTCAGATATAATGTACTGCAGTTAGCAGTGAAAGGAATCATGGCGTTTGGAGTACTTGATATTCATTTCGGTGCAGTTATATTACGTGCATGTTGCGTCATGTCCAGGTGCAAAACGTGGGTGCAGTTCTGCCGCAACGTCAACCTGGAGAAGAAGGCGCTATGGCAGCTGCGCGACCTGAGAGTTTGTTCCAAGCACTTCGAACCATCTCTGTATCTGCAGTCAGGATGGCTGCGCCATGATGCTTTGCCTACTCGAGGAAGCATTAACGGTATATTTCTTTATCAAACCTTTAAGATATACGCTGCTCTTGAAAGGCCGACTTGTGTCAAGAAATGACATTTCTAACTTTTTTTCGTACCTGTAAACACTCCAGCGCCTTATGCAAAAAGAATTATTTTAAAAATATGTTAAAATGTGTGCCTAACGAATCCCGGTGGTACACAGAATTTTATTTCATTAGATAAGCATTTTTTCAAGAGTAATGTCATATCTTAACCGCATGCTGTGGAAGGTAGAGTTGTTTGGAAATTATTTGCCATGAAGGTACTGAGTTCTCTTTTCTCTTCGCAATAATGTGGCCGTGTCAGACATCTCAGGCGAACGCAGCAGCCACATCGACTGTGCATCATCTTCGAGCGAAACTTCGGCATCAGTGCGCCGTGCTGGAGAGCTAGGTGAGCAAGGTTTCATGCATGCTGGCATACGTCTTTCACAAACGGTGATAACTGAAAGCCAATTGGACGGCTTGTTATGATAGCTGCTGTCTCGGGTGAACCTGTTGCCAAGGGGTACATCCACAGCCAGTCGTCGCAGTCGCTGCAACTCTTTCAAGAAGGTGAGTGTTATTTCAAATATGTTGGAACAGCCCGATAGGTATGGCTCCGAAATATGCTACAATTCCTTGACTATGCGCTGTGCAGATTCAGACGGTGCCAGTTTTAAGGTGAACCAAGCTCGTTCCCACGCCAGTGGCTTGATGATGGTTCAGTGTAAGTGTTAATTCAGCTTGTGGGGCTTAGTTCTTTGTTGGATTTCTGGCTTCACTTTCGGAATTGTGGTGTCAGTGTATTTTTTTCTCTCTATCCTGTGGTCGCAGCTGACCACACGTATGCACAACCAAGCTCTGAAGCAAGCACTTCATCTCTGTAACCTGACAAGACAGGAGAGGCCACAGCAACGCCAGGGAGTGCTGGTCTGTCAGCAGGAGCTCCGCTCAGCACTTCGCCTCTTTCTTATGAAGGTTAGTGATATTGAAACACTTCCGCAATATTGCGCACTTTTTCGTGCTGCAAGATTATATGGAGCTATGACTAAACCAGACGCTGCAACTTATTGCTCTTCTGTCGATTCTCGACCCTTCAGGGTCTCTCACCAGCCCCATCAACGAAAGGCGGCCTGTTCAGAAACTTCGAGCCAAGCTCAGGCGGCTCCGTGACCGCAACAAGAGACTACAAGGACTACTAGTGCTTCAATGCCGTCGCATGAAGACCACTGCCGAACTGGTAGAGAGTCTGCGTGAGCATTAACTGCAGCTGTTGCTACTTTTGTCGAAGCTCAGCTGAAGATGCGTAATGTCAGCCGGTTTGGCCGTCGATGGTGCAGCCAAAACAAAGCCTTTGCTTTAGGTTTATACTTCCACAGTCCAAAAAGGTTACATATATTGTAGGACACTCCTAAGACTTCCATCTGCATCTGTCTTAGAAATGTCTTCCACTTCGTCTCTGCAGCTGTGGCTTGCACGCCTACCGCTGAGGGTTGGGTTTTACCCTGAAGTTTTTGATTTGATCAGCAAACGAGCAGCGTCTTTTCCAAGGCAAGACAAGGTTTGCACTATAATTTTTGATGAGATGCATGTCGCAAAGGAGCTGTCATATAACCCAGTGTCCGACAGATTTGAAGGCCTTGAAGAGTACAGTGCAGTATAAGGTCCAAAGCTCGCAAACAAGGCCCTTGTGTTCATGTCTGGGAGCAGCCTCTTGGCTAATTCTTTGCAGATAAGGCAGCCCCTGCAACTGTTCCGCGTGACCTTCTTTTCAAATGCCACAAAATGTTGGTTGGAGCTGGATTGCAGCTTGTGGTTTGTGATCACGGGAACCAAAAGGTTTCTTTGTTTTCAAACCTTGTAACCCCTGAAAAGCCGTACTTAAGTGTCAATGGTGAACCACATTTCTTTATTTTTGATCTATCCTATTTGTTCAAATGTTACATAATATGTTGTTAATATATCAAAGTTCTAGGCTGTGCACACCATCCTATTTGCATCCGTGGCTTCAGCCAAACTATGAGGGCTAGGCTGCTGTTATGGAACCACCTGGCCTCTCGCTATGGTTTGGCATACCTCCTTACCAGACACCTGAACCAGGATGCGCTTGAAAACACCTTTGCAAGAGTTAGGTCAAAATCTGGAACGAACAACCACTCGTCTTGCCAGCAGTGCTTAGTCAGCAAACTTTTCAAACTGTCAGAAAGCAGCAACTGTGCTGAAGACATGCCTAGTCTTCTGGCCACTCTCCCCGCTTGTTTTTCTAAATTTGCTCCTTCTCTCTGTACACCTACCACATATTTGCCTGTTGCAGTAGAAGTTCTGCCTTATGATTGTCCATCTCCAATGGTAGAAAACAACATTGTCTATTTTGCGGGCTGGCTTGCGTATAAGTTTATGAATGGCCACAGGTGTGCTACAGGGTCGCATAAGTGTGAGTTGAGGCAAGATAACGCAGCTTTAACCGATCAAATACGAGTTCTCTTGTACTTGAGCGTGAAAAAACCTGGAGAAGGTGACTTTGGGAGCCTCAGTTCCTGCACCCTCCTTTGTAACATTCATCAATGCTTGCGAGCAGCTTTTTGGCGCATCTGCCTCCGATATTGTGGGGAAAGAACATGTCGGGCATGACCTGTGCTTGTAGTTTTATGCCAAGATAGAAAAATCGCTGTGTGTGGGGATGACGTTCGTCGCCCTGTTTGTCAGGGTGAGGCTGCATCAGTGGCTTAAGCGCAGAAAAAAATCTTGAACTCTACAGTGAAACCACTAAACTGAAAGCTGCGAAGGAAGCACTGAGGCTACGCACTTGAAAAGGATGCAATTCCCGAGCTACTGGCTGAGTGTATTGTGAAGTTGCAAGCTATTTTCCAGTGTGTGCAACAGATCTGTTTAGGCTGGTTTAAGGGCTACAAATGGTTTTTAGGGTTCACAGACAGGTTATTCTATTTTAGTTTTTTCTTCTGTATTTTGCTTTGCTAGGACGTGACATGGTTGCTCACAGGGCTAATGATTGAACAATGCGGCATATTTCATCTATCATTTCACTGTCACTGTTTTACGGTACTTTTATACAATGTACAGCATTTTCAAGTGTCCCCTATGTACTTGCTCACTATTGTCCTATAAAATTCCATTCCGATAAAACTCCATTTCGACTGCATTCTAACTACGCGCTGGTTATCGTTATGAAGAAATTAATGTGTAAAAAGTTGAAAATTCACAGTCACTTTAGCATACGCCAAAGAGGGAGAAGGCGAAAGCCTGCGCGCTCAAGAGACAATCATCAAATTACTTGGCATTCTCATTCGAATGCGTTGTCACCTCTTATTACTAGTTTTTTCCGACCAAAGGTAGCGCTCGAGTGCCTTAATGGACCCTACGTTAATTAACTGAGCCTTAATTAACGTCGTCCTAATTAAAACCGATGGTCGTTGGTTCGACTCCCACCAAAGGTCGAGAGTGCGACTCCCAGCAAAGTTTGTGGGTTCGAGTGCCTTAATTAACTCTATATTAATTACTGTGCCCTAATTCATCATCATCATCAGTTTATATTTAGGTCCACTGCAGGACGAAGGCCATCTCCGATTACCCCTGTCTTGCGCTAGCTGATTCCAACTTGCGCCTGCGAATTTCCTAACTTCATCACTCCCCCTAGTTTTCTGCCGCCCTCGACTGCGCTTCCCTTCTCTTGGTATCCATTCTGTAACTCTAAGGTCCACCGGTTATCCATCCTACGCATTACTTCTTTGTTAACCTCCAAGTTTCTGCCCCATATGTTAGCACCGGGAGAATGCAATGATTGTACACTTTTCTGTTTAACGACAGTGGTAATCTCCCAGTCATATTTGGTAATGGCTGCCGTATGCACTCCAGCCCAATTTTATTGTTTTATGAATTTCTTTCACATGATCAGGGTCCCCTCTGAGTAATTACCCTGATAAACGTACTCCTTTACAGACTCTAGAGAGTGACGGGCCATCCTGAATACTTGTTCCCTTGCCAAGCTATTGAACAATATAATTTTCTTCTGCATAATAATCTTCAACCCCACTCTTACACTTTCTCGGTTAAGGTCCTCAATCATTTGCTGTAATTCGTCCCCGTTATTGCTGAATAGGACAATGTCATCTGCAAACCGAAGGTTGCTGAGGTATTCGTCGTTGATCCTCACTCCTAAACCTTCCCAGTCGCAGAGCTTGAATACTTCGTCTAAGCATGCAGTGAATAGCATAGGAGAGATTGTGTCTCCTTGCCTGACCCCTCTCTTGATAGGTATCTTTCCACTTTTCTTGTGAAGTACCAAGGTTGCTGTGTAACCCTTGTAGATATTTGCCAATATATTCACGTATGCATCCTATGCTCCCTGGTTACGTAATGCCTCTATGATTGCTGCTGTCTCTGCTGAATCAAATGCTTTTCCATAATCTATGAAAGCCATATAGAGAGGTTGATTGTACTCCGCAGATTTCTCTATTACCAGGTTCATGACATGGATATGATTCACCGTAGAATATCCCTTCCTGAACCCAGCTTGTTCCCTTGGTTGGCTGAAGTGAAGTGTTGCCCTGATTCTATTAGAAATTACTTTGGTGGAAATTTTATACAATACTGAGAGCAAGCTAAGGGGTCTAAAATCCTTCAATTCTTTAACTTTCCCCTTCTTGTGGATGAGTAAAATATTGGCGCTCTTCCAGCTTTCTGGTACACTTGAAGTCGTAAGGCATTTCGTATAAAGGGCCGCAAGCTTTTCAAGTATGATATCTCCTCCATCCTTGATTAAATCGTCTGTTATTCCATCTTCTCCAGCAGCTCTTTCCCTGGTCATGTCTTTCAAGACCTATCTAAGTTAATCGCTACTTATAGAAGGGGCCTACTTCGAACTTATAGAAGTTCATGACTACTTCGAATGAAAGTATGTTGGCTGCTCTGGGAACTCTACAGGTCAGTATAGAATTCTTCCGCTGATTTTACTATTTCATTGAAATTGCTCATGATACTACCCTGCTTATCTTTCAGTGCATACATTTTGCCTTGTCCTATGCCTAGTTTTCTTCTTACTGATTTCATGCGGCGTCCATTTTTTACTGCTTCGTCAATCTTTTCCACTTTATAATTTCGGATATTCCTTACTTTCTTCTTGTTGATCAGTTTCGACAGTCCAGCGAATTCTATCTGACCTCTCGAGTTGGACACTTTCATGTTTTGCTGTTTCTTTATTAGGTCCTTTGTTCCTTACGAGAGCTTACCTACTGGTTGCCTTGGTGCCTTACCTCCCACTTATATTGCTCTTCCGAGATCAACCTAGCTACGGTTTTATTCATTACCTCTATGTTTTCTTTATTTTCCTGTTCTAAAGCTGCATATTTGTTTGCGAGCACCAGCCTGAATTGGTCTATTTTTACCCTTACTGCGTCTAGGTTGGCCTGTTTCTTCATGACTAACTTTATTCTTTCTCTCTTCAAATTGAGAGAAATCCTAGACCTCACTAGCCTACGGTCACTGCACTATACCCTACCTAACACTTCTACATCCTGCACTATGCTGGGATTGGCAGAGAGTATGAAATCTATTTCATTCCTTGTTTTTCCATTAGGGCTGTTCCAGGTCCACTTCCTATTGCTGTGCTTCCTGAAGAAGGCATTCATTATTCGGAGCCTATTCCTTTCCGGGAATTTTACCAACATCTCTCCTCTAGTGTTCCTAGAATCGATGACGTAGTTGCCAATTGCTTGCTCGCCAGCCTGCTTTTCCCCCACTTTACATTAAAGTCGCCCATGACTACCGTATACTAAGTTTGCACCTTTCTCATTGCTAATTGAACATCCTCATAAAACTGTTCTATTTCTTTATCATCGTGACTGGAGGATGGGGCGTAGGCTTGTACAGCCTTCATTCTATACATCCTATTCAGCTTTATTACGATGACTGCTACCCTCCCATTATAGCTGTAGAATTCATCAATGTTGCCCGCTATGTCCTTATGGACTTGAAATTCTACTCCGAATTCTCTCCTATCAGGAAGACCTCTGTAGCAGAGGACGTGGCCGTTAGTCAGCACTATATAAGCCTCACCAGTTCTTCTCACCTCACTAAGGCCAATAATATCCCCAGCCAATACCTGATAATTTTTCAAATAACCCTGCTAAGCTAGCCTCACTCGATTAACTTCCCCTTAACGCCAAAGGTGGTGAGTGACTCACACAAAAGTTCGAGGGTTCGACTCGTACCCAAGGGCGTGGGTTCGAGTGCCTGAATTTACTCTATCTTAATTAACACAATGACGACGGTGACCCGCGCACCATCAAAATTGTTGCGTGAGTGTTGCTAGCTGTGCCCGCGCCCCATAAGAATTGTTGCGCGAGCATTGCTTGCTTACTTATAGAAGACGATGACGACGGTGATCCGCAAACCATCAGCATTGTTGCGTGAGCATTTGCATAAAGGTGAGATACGACGCCGGGTTGGTGCAGTAAGTGAGTTGCTACACCGAGTCGTCATTGTTTTCGCTCAAGGACGTTGAAGGTAGACTGAACGGGGAGACATATAAGGCTTTGGCCTTAATGAAGTCGAATGCAAAAAAAAAACAAATATTAGACCCTCCCCTGTCGAGGAAGGGGGGGGGGGGGGTAAGCGAAGCTTGTCTTGTGTTTCTTCGGTGTTCCCCCGAACGAATTGCGTTGACGAGTACCACGTGGTGCTCGAACCACAACCGATCACACGCACTGCAGCCGGGTCCGATGTTCCGGTTGAGAAAGTCGCGTTAAACCCTGCCCGTCGCACCGGGTAAGTTGGGGCAACGTTGTCGCGGTGTGTACCATCGTTGCCGAGTTCTTGGAGGGCTAGACGACGCTGACTTTTGGCCTCAACGCCGCGCTCCCGAAACTCATGGTCCGCGGCGCTTCGCTGACGTTTCGCCTGGGCTTCGGAAGCCTCAGGCTAGAATCGGCACGTCGAAAACGAGCTCTCTTTCGAGCGCGTCCATTCTGGGTGGATTTTTATGAAACTTGATCAAACAAAACATAAAAAAATCACCGCATATCCACGACCTGAATGATGATGAGTGGGCGAAGCACCGGGGGATTATTCGGGTAAACCAGAGCTATGGACGAGAGAGAAAGAGAGCGCGCGTCGGGGACGAACGCTCTTGTGCACCGCAGCGCCCCTAGCTACGTACGAGAGAGAGAGAGAGAGAGAGAGCGTCGGGAATGAACACCCTTGTGCACCGCAGCCCCCCTAGCTAGGGATGAGAGTGAGAGAGCGGGCGCGTCGGGAACGAACGCCCTTGTGCACCGCAGCGCCCCTAGCTACGGACGAGAGAGAGGGAGAGCGCGCGTCGGGAACGAGCGAGAAAGAGAAAGAGAAACGAACGCATTCGGGTAAACCAGAGCTACGGATGAGAGAGAAAGAGAGCGCGCGTCGGGAACGAATGCTCTTGTGCACCGCAGCGCCCCTAGCTACGGACGAGAGAGAGAGCGCGCGTCGGGAATGAACGCCCTTGTGCACCGCAGCGCCCCTAGTTACGAATGAGAGAGAGAGCGTCGGGAACGAACGCCCTTGTGCACCGCAGCGCCCCTAGCTACGGACGAGAGAGAGAGAGAGAGAAAGAGAAACGAACGCCCTTGTGCACCGCAGCGCCGCTAGCTACGGACGAGAGAGAGAGAGAGAGCGTCGGGAAAGAGATAGAAAGAGAGCACAGCTGCGCCTCTACCGGGAGCGGCGAGTAATAGCGTGGCTACGACGGCGCTACGAGGGACAAGGAGCTTCGCCCCTAAAACAATTCACCATCCCTTCCCCTGTCGAGAAAATGGGGGTAAGAGAAGCTTGTCGTGTACGTACATGACCTACTACTTTTCATTCCCTTGCAAAATCTCTCCGTTACGTAAGACAATAAATGGCTCATTCCCCCTTACGCAATCGATCATACCGCCGCAAACGCGGCCTCCCCATTGCGACGACAAAAGAGAAGTGAAATTATACGTTGGAATGATTAGCGGCAACACAGCCTCCTGTGGAATCAGACGATGACGACGAACGCCTGCCCAGGAGGAGCGCGTGCCGAACAATTGTGCAGCTCTAAGAGCAGCTGTTTTTTTTTTCTAGCGTTACATCGCCGGCGCAGGCTAGCGTATACAAGCTTCGCCTGTAAAAAAATTCACCAGCCCTTCCCCTGTCAAGAAAATCGGGGTAAACGAAGCTTGTCGTGTGTGCACCTGACCTACTACTTTTCCTTCCCTTTCGTACTACTTGTCCTTCCCTTTCCTTCTACTTTTCTTTCCCTTTCGCACAACTTTCCCTTCCGTTGCGTTGCGCGATGCTCTGCTTGTCACTGTTGTCGCTTGCGTTCGATGTCTAGAGTTTGCTCGGTGGCGTGGTTAGCAGCATTCGCGCGCCATTGCCGCTTGCGATTCTTCGAAATTAAATAGTTTCAAGACTAAATCTGTCCGTCACGTAAGACTATGAATGGCTCATACCCCCTACGGCTGCCTGGGAACAGGTGTAATCGTGCCGCGGTGGGCGATAAACGATCGAGTAACAAGCGGTCACCCTTTGAGAGATTTGAAACCAGATAGCCATCAGTTTAGTGCAACAAGCGGGATCCGCCGCAGGAGAAAACCGTTGCCGCCGGTGCCGCGCGCGCGCGCGCGCCCGGATGCGCACGCGAGAGCTGACGCGCCGTTGCCATAAAAAAAAAAAAAGAAAAAAAAAAGCAACACGGAGAGCCATTGGCGCAAGCAAAAATTCTACGTCTTACCGTCGAGTGGCAGCACAAACCAAGCGAAAGAAATAATAGAAAGAAGAGCGGTGTTCTGTGGAAGAGCGCACTTGCCGCCGCGGCGCGCGCGCGCCGGGATGCGCGAGCGGTAGCTGACGCGTTGCCATAAAAAAAAAAAAAAAAAAAAAAAGGCAGTGGCGCAAGTAAAAATTCCACGTGTTCCCGTCAAGTGGCAGCACATACCAAGCGCAAGAAATAATCGAAAGAATCGTGCACTTAAGCAATGGCTCATAACCTCGTAAAGGCGGCTTCCCCATTGTTGTGACTCGCGGTATAGCATTTAGGCCGGTGATGAAGGGGGTAGCATCGGGGAAACACTCAAAGGATGCGCACTGCCGATTTGGGGCTCTTGTTTGCCCGTCACCGTCCGTGTCGGGCACTGTCACCATCTCGGCGATGCTGATGAAAGGGGCTGCCTCGATGGAAACAACCAAAGAATGTGCCCTGCTGATTCGGGACGCAACACCATTACGACGACAGAACAGAAGTGAACGCTGGATTGATGAGCGGCAACGGCGCCAGCTGTGGCAGAAGACGACAAGACGAACATGGGAGCAACGGCACAAGCGCGTGCTGAGCACGTGCACGAGCGCAACCCGAGGGGCGCCCACGAGCCAGCTGCGGAAGAAGACGACGACGCTCGAGACAATGCTGATGATGATACCACGTACGCATACACCGACTCCGACGAAAGTGAGCGTATAAAGCTTGGCTTAAAAATGTTGGCGGTGGTGAGTTTCGAACCTACGACCCCACGCTTGAAGACGAGTGTCTTACACACTGCGCTAAACCAGCCTCAACGCGTTTGCTTGCCCGCGAGGAGTTCATAACTCGATGGACCGCTCAGCGGCGTTCAAGTGGACATTAATGCTTTCGCGTTCACAACTCATAAGTGCTTAGGTGTCCTCGGGATTTTTTACTTGGCGACCTAATGCTTCCTCAATCTTTCTAATGTTATGATTTTAAGGACATATAGTTTCCTGGTGTTCATTAACATTCTACTAGATCTCTCATGTTTCAGAATTTCGTGCCTCAGTGTGTATCTATAGGTGTTTTACTACTTGCAAAAGATAGCCTTTTTGCCATCTTTATATAGATGTCCGCCCTCCTGACGTCAATTTCCAAGTCTCCAATATTTGTGGTTGCCCATCACACTACACTATACCGAGTCATGACATTTTCATTGTTAATTCGTGAATCTGTTTTATTTTGTTACCATGACTTGTAAATGAGGCATGGATTCGTGCTAATACTTGTAACTTATACGATTTACTTGCCATAACTGCCATTCTCTGGTATTTATTCTTATAATTCACGGCGAGGGAACTGCACCGAGCCAGTTCCGCGACAAAGGCAAAGACTTTCTTAACAAAACGTCGTTTTATGCATTGAAGCAGAAAAGGAACTGGAACGCCAATGCATTTCTCCGCAAAGTTCGGGAATTAATATCTCGAAACTGGTGTCATCGTGAGAAATCGTTTCAAGTGGATCCACCTTACGAACTCCATGGCTAGAATTTTGAAGTTGCAATATGGGCCATAAGGTAATTTGTTAAAAAAAACTTAATTAGGGATTTTTTGTTAATTAGTCAATTATGCATTCAGCTTTTTTGTGCAAGTAATGTCCGCCTCTTCGAGTAGTCCAGCTCATGAATTAGAATTGCGCTGTCTGCCACAGGCAACCATTAAAAAAATCTTGAAAGCGTTCGCTGAAACACCCTGTATATATCTTCTGCAGCTTCGGCCAGTTTCGTGCCATTTACGCACTCACTGTGGGCGACAAAGGCCAAAACGAAGGCTTGGTGCGTCGCACCGACGTGCGCAGCCTTTGTAAACAGACCCAGCGGATGCCGACTGAGGATAGCAACGGACGCGTCACCACGTGATCAAACGTGGCGGTGCCGACTTGAGCGTGGTGAAAAGGGTCTATATCTGCATAGGTGGAGGTGGTGCACAGATAGTTGGCCTCGCGTCGGCTTAGAAAGCGATAAGGAGACGTAGCGGAAAAGGGATGCAAAGAGGCAAGAGACAACATAGCACAGCTAGCATGGGCCGTGGGCGTTGCAAACGCACGTTAGCAGGGCGAGGGCTGCCCAATGCGAGGAGGGAGAAACGTCATTGGGCGATCGTAAACCACTGCTCTTCTGGGCTCCCCCTCGTCGCACACATTGAAGAGCTGCCAGCATTCTATATTGGCGGGCAGAGGCGTAAATGCGATGATGAGAGCCATTAACCGTGCACGAAAGAAGACTCGAATTTGGGCATAATAGGGGCTTGCAAAGAAAAAAAAATGCTATTGATTTTCATAACTTTGTGTATTTACTAATGTGAGCGTGCATGTTTTACGAAATAAATTGCTAGAAAGTGCAGCAACCGCGAGATTGGAAATTCCGGCCCTCGATACAAATTGTTTGTATTGAGAGCGACCATAAAATAGTAAAAAATATGTGCTTGAGAGGTTTCGACTATCTGTTGAATTAACTATGAAGTTCTTACCGTCATTGAGGTGCTGCGGTGTTCAAGCACTCATACCGTCTGCTCCCCAGCCCGGCTGAAGCCTTCGAGCAAGCACTGCACAATACAAAATATGATACAGTAGGTTGTCTTATAAAATTTGAAATCAAAAAAAAAGAAAAAAAAGAAATGTGTTGATATTTCCTGCTAACTTTTTGTGGAAAAGGTGTTACGTATTTGGAGGTTCTATTGCACCCCTTTGAACTTCCTGCAGCACTGTCAAAAAGCGAGCGCTTTGAAGCAATGCAAACGTGTGAAGGCATTTCAAAGAACTGCCCACACAAAACTTTTATGCACTCACGGTCCAGCGTGAATTGTACAGCACGTACCGACCTTTTCTTCCACAAGCACTAAAGCAAAGCATTAAACCTGGCAAGGCTGTTAGACTGTTCGGAGGGCAATAATTTTTTTCGTCTACGGCCAATGTTGAGCAGAAAATGTGTGTTAACTTCACCGCCTTAAACTTCATACCAAATTGATGACGCCAGTGAGGCATTACACATATTGCAGGGATTTCGATTGTATATCCATCACTTTCAAATTTAAACTAATGCTAAATTAATAAAACTTCTTGCACAGGTGGTTCAAGCACTTTAGCGAACACTATTTTCGCAAAAAAGTTTGTCATCAAACGCATAATTCTTAAAAACTAGTGAATTAACTTTTTTTTTCTTATCACAAGTACGGCATTTCTTTATGTTTGAAACGCTAAAACAATCGTATTTCAAGACAAGTTCCCTCTGTGTGATCCTCCCGGAGTGCTTATGTTCTAAGGTATTTTTTATGAAATTTGCCACTCGGCCAGGTAATTTCGCCTTCTGCGGCACGGATATCGACACAACGCCAAGCTGCGAGGGAACGTCAATGCGAGGGAAAGATAAAAATGTCAGTCATTGCTTGTTTTTGCCAGCCGATAGCAAAAGCAGCTGTTATCAGCTTCGTCCACCTTGCAAACGATATGTCGCACGCAGTAAGCTACGTCACAAAGGGGGGCTTGACGTTGTGTCGAGACCCACGCCCCTGAATGCGAAATTACCTGACTAAGTATCACATTTGATAACTATCTTGGAACAGAAGCGCTACATTAAAATCAAAGAAAGTTAAGTTCGAATACGGTTGCCTTAACGCTTCAAGTATAAACGTATGCCTTAATCGTGATAGCAAAAAATTAATTAAGCTGTATTTGTTATTTACGTTTTGGTGGTATTTGTAGCGAAGATTGTCTCCGTCAAAGCGCATGAGCCACCTATATGCAAGCAAACATTGCGTAGCTAGCATAGCATTTTTATTAAAATTGCACTTAGTTTAACTTATAAGACTGAATGTTTTTTTGTGTGTCTTTTCTACACTAAAATTCTAGAAAGGTTGTCAGTTCTCGCGCACTTACGAATGCAGCGTGGTCAATTTTTCTTACTTAACTCTCAACTTCAGAATATGTTCCCCCAATATAGGTCATCATGAAGGGGTGGCACAGAAATTGCACTGCACTTTTACGACCTATCTTGTGCTTTTATACAGTTTTCTTGGCCACCAACCCACCGCTGTATGTAAACACAGTTCATTTTGCTTTACGGTGTGCATTGTACCTGTCTAGCGTTAATAACTGCGAAGTCTTACGTCTCAAGGCTACGTCTATGCTTTGAACAACATATGATAGTGGATGGGCCCTGATAGATTTTCACATCCTGCAGCTCTTGAAAATGCATTGAACCATTGGTGCAGAGTTGTTTTCGCATTCCCCGCCATTGAAATTGAACTCGCTGTTGAGACTAAGCACCGTACTAGTGAAGAATACAAGCACGAACGTATACAAAACGGCAGATGCTTTAATTAAGTCGACGGGAGTGTTGTTGGTTTTTTTATGTTGCTTTTTTGGCAGGGGGTGGGCGTGGGGAACAGGTCTGAGGAAGAAGTTGGCCTACAGATAGACGCCGGCTATTCCTTCTTTCATGAACGGTTTGTATAGGTAGACATATATTTTGTACACTCACTTTTATAAAAGAACGAGTAGAACGAGTAAAAGACTTAATGTACCCACAACGACATTGCAACACAACAGTCACAACAACGCAGCAAGGTTACAAAGAAACTCTCAAACTCTTAATCTTAAGAAACTCGTAATCTCTGTCCCTCCTTTTCCCTTCCCCCAGTGTAGGGTAGCCAACCGGGCTCAGTCCTGGTTAACCTCCCTACCTTTCATTAAATCATTTTCTCTCTCTCTCTCTCTCTCTCAAAGCAACTATGCGAACAAAAACAACAATATCATATGGCTTACAGGGCGACAGTATAAAAATAAAGAACACTCTTATGAACAAAACGCTTTTTACGTCCGCTAGTAGAGTGCCCAAGAATGCAACAGGTCTCGAGAATTTTTTTCAGTGCCATCACAGGGTTCTTTTGTTTGACTCTAGCTGGTCATTTTGCACGTAGCAAACACATACTACGGGTGAGACACTGAATACACGCACGTAGGAAATCCCTCAGATGAGGCAAGCTGGATGACAAAAACGGGCTACAGCTTGCGCAGTCCTTCACTCTTGAAGACGATGGCAGCAGCTAAATGTGGTCTACGAAAGCTCCGGCCCTTTCTTTTTTTTTTGTTGTTTGTCACTGCGCTTGCTTCCATCGTTTTCCTTTTCTCTCTCTTTCTAGCTCTCACTTTGATAAATGTGGGCTACAGGCAGAATAAGCTACCAGTTAAAAGTCTAGCGTATGTCCTGTCCTATTCTCTTTGCGCGTGCTTGTCTTTTTTCGGCTAGTTGAACACTCGTTTATTTTCAACACAGCCTTTCACGCGTACGCACTCTCGCAAGCACTTAACGCCCAAGCGCTATAGCCGGAGGATTGCCGCGACGGGAACCGGCCTTTTCTTCGAACAGCCTACAACGCTGTTGTGTTGTGGCTGCCGCACTGGCCTCTCCGAGGTGATAAGCACATACGCGCATCGGGCGCGTTCGAAGAAGCCGGTGGGGGTGGAACCAAGAGTAGGACGCAATATTGTTATGTCAGTCGGCTGTACAAACGTTTTCCTGCTTATGCTGCAAAGACAAGTAGATGTTATCCGGCCTGTTTCAAAGGGGTAGAAGAAAGGCTCAGAATCACTCCCCACTCACTTTGGTGAGTGCACCATCATTGAAAAACTGCAGTGGCGCTGAAAGTGGCGTATTCTTTTGATTTTCGGTGCATAGGACGCCGACCATCCCTCGACAGCTGATTTCTGGTAGCTATACAATAGTTCGCCTTTCATACACTAGTAGAAGTGGGTAAAATCACCTGTTACGTTGATATTTATTTATTGAGGATACTAATAGGTTCTCACACGACCGAGATTGGAGCGTAGCACATAATACCACGTGATACAGGGAGAATATTAAGTGATCAACATTGTTTGAAAAAGGGATGCTGCTGCAGCAACGTTTCAAGAAACGTGCTGGTCTTCTCCAGACCAACACGTGCTTTCCTTGACAGCGCTTACATAGCTCACTCTACCCAACACACAATGAATGAGGAGAATAAGTGAGGTCATTGAGTAGGGGGGAGGGGGCAATCAAAATGTTTTCAAACGTTGGGTGGGAAGGACGTAGTTATGATAACCGTGGAGCGGGTCTGTCGGTCTTCTGTCGGTTCTTCCAGAATAAGGGTGAAAAAAAAATAAAAGAGGAAAGAACATTCACCTGTTAGCGGGCGTTTTCAAACCGGTGAGCTAAGTATACGCAGAAAACTGAACGTAAGGAAAGAAAGGTTTGGAGCGAGTGAACATGATTTATAAGAGGCTAATAAAAAGTAAAAAAGGAGAAGAAGGGGGGGGGGGAGGAAGGATTAAAAGAAATTGCGTTGTATCAAGATGTATTCGGTTAGCTTGCAAATGGGAAAGGGAGTAATGAGAACGGGTGCAGCAGGTGTTGTCGAAAATTGAGAGAGAGGGATAAAAGAGATTGACCACTTATAGAGTAACTAAACGGGCGAAGAACAGAGAAAAAAAATTTGACTAGCGATACAAAAAAAATAACTAAGAAACAACTTGTGTGAAAACTAAAACAATAATTGGGGAATTGATACGAATAGCGGCGTTTGTACCAGATGAACCCCCGGAAAAATTAAGCGCTATTGTTTATTTCCTTGGCGCTACTATTACATATGGATTCGAGAGCTACGTTTATATTATTTATGCTTGTTGGTTGCAGTGTATTGAACTGCTAAATGATATATCCTGTGTATTACCTGTCGCTCGGAGAGCGAAAGTTAAAGTGAATGCATTACGTGTCTCTTTTCCTTCCTTTCATCCTTGTCTCTTAAGCGCACTTACAAGCCTGGAATGCTGAACCAACTCGGCGAACTATATATAGGGCCGGTATTTTATAGCGATGCGTTAGGCTTTATTCTATACTAGTCTTATCATCCGCCGCTCACGGCCAGCTGATCCCGTTGATAACTGGAGTGGACCGTTGCTCTGCCACTGACCAAGCGCGAAAAGCGCGAAACGGCATTAGCATCGGAAAGGCATCGCTACAAAATACCGTCCTAGCTGTGTTGACCAAAGTTAGTAGTCTGCAGAATATGAAGTTTAAGGCCCGTATTTACAAACAGAACTTACCCTTAACTTACGACTTAAGCAGCCGGTTGATGCTTAACGTATTCCATAGAGAAATCTTGTACGTAAGGTAAACTTTAATCGACACTTGAGTGCCGGAAAGTACAGCCATTGGCAACCTTAAGTGCGACTTTCGCTACTCTCGCCTAGTCAGCAAGATGGCCTACTGCTACGGCAGCCTCGCCGGCTTAGCCGATTTCGCCGGACGTGTGCACGATTTTACGGAGGATGACGCATACCGATACGCGCCGCCACTATACGGCCATGGCTTAGGGATCGAAAGAATCTCATGGAAGTATACAACGACGTGGAATTCTCGTGGTGGTACCGCTTTTCCAAGAAGGCGGTGCTACGGCTGTTGGAAATGCTGCCACTGGCCCCAAAAGACAACGAACGCGGTCACCCTGTGCCGCCGCTGCTCCAGCTTCTGATCGCACTGCGATTCTACGGCGCCGGAAGCTTTCAGGGTATCACCGGGGACCTCCTTAATGTTTAATTATGTTAAATATTTCATTAATGAGCGAAAAGAGCTCCAGGAGCACGGCGCGTTCTTCTTCGGAAAAGATTGTTTTCTTTGTTTCCATCGTGCGCGCGGGTTGAAAACACACAACAGACACACATACTCTACGCACAAACACCCCCCCCCCCCCCCCCCCCGCACGTTTTCAGTAAAAAAACGCAATAACGTCGGGACGGTGACACACACAACCGCAGTGGCTGTGAGAACCAATGTGAACTTGTGGCCAGACGAGTTTGAGTGAAGTGCTAAAATGAAATAGTTCTTTGTATTTTACTGAGCAGAATGCGCGTGGAAGCAATGCAACATTTATATCCGCATTACATTGCTGCAAAATTTTTTTGAAGATTGAACTGATCGTATACACGTAAATTATTTGCGTATCCTCGACACCAGACGACATACTTGACCCGAAAAGTTTTACTTTCGAAAGTGATACTTAAGTGCTGTTTTTGAAGTACTCTCCTAAATCTTTCCTAACACTTGTACTTTTCCCGCACTTATTGACACCCTACTTAAGTTTTGTTTATGAATACGGGCCTAAGTTCTTCGAAGTTGTGGCCTGGCAGGTTAAAATGCTAAGCAATTCTTTGGAAAGTTTCTTGGCTGTGTCCGCAAAACGTCCGTTCAAATTACCGTTAATTAACTATCGTGTTTCGCCGATGTATTATTTGTTGAAGAACACACTTTAGCATTTATATGGGGCAGCAAAGAAAGAGAGAAGGCACGAATGTTAACCAGAAATGCATCTGATTGCCTACCCTAGGCGGGGGGAAGGAAAGGGGGATAGAAATACGAGAGAGAGAGAGAGAGGAAAAAACTGTCAGCCCTTCAACTGGGGGGGAGATGGCAGACCAGCGAAGCTGTACTATGGTGGGAATTATGCATTTCCAATTATGACTATTAAGATGGGATGGTACAATTGGTTATTTGAACTATTAAAGAATCAGAACTATATATGATCCGGTGGTTTTCATTTATTTAGTGACCACAGGGACCATCGCCTTATGAACGCTACGGTACACCGCCATAGGGTGTACGGCAAAGGTTGGCACGTTTTTCATAAACACGTCACCCACGCCGCGCGCGTTCGGTGCGAACGCGGGCAAAACGCCACCGCCATCGACAACAGTTCTGCGCGTTGCTGGTGCTGCTACTTGTCCAAGTTTATACAGCTCCTCAGAATTTTGAGAATGACGGCCCATAAACAAATGTCACGAAACAAAACAACAGCAGCGCATGCCTTTTATGTTAAATCTTCTCAGACTGAATTACTAAAAGTGCGAAACAAACCACCCGGTCGCAAGATACGCATTTGGTGCCACAGCTAAACGTCGCCTCCCCTCTCTCCCTCCCGTCCCGCCACGGCCTTTTGTGCGACGGAAGAAGTCGCATTTTCGCTCCGCCATGCATTCGCACCCCGTGAAAGCGCGTATCATTCGCGCGCTTTCACTCGCACATACAGCATACGGCCAATGAGAGTTTTTTTTCTACACGCGGACACGACCATCAGAGCCTGAGCCCTTAACAGCTTCGCTGTAAACAAGGCGCAGTTTCGCCCGAAAGGCGAATCATCAATTGAGATAGCAAATTAGATGCGAGCTAGACGGAGTAAGGATAGTAGTTTTATTGGGTGTATAAACTTGGACACATTCGCTTCCTAACTGAATTAGCAAGGATGGTGTTAGCACGCACACGCAAACATGAATAGACCAGATTCGATGACCGCACACAACCACTGTCAAAACGTTGGCGTGAGCAAGCGCGCCAGCAGCAGCGAGCGAAGGTTCATGTGGTCTATCGCTTCAACGGAAACTGAGCGGCGAAAGCACAGCGAATACAAAGGTAGGAGCCGTGTTGCAGATCGCTTTGAGGATACGGTGCGCGCGACCGCCCGTCGCCGCGCAAAGTACAAGTACGCAGTTAATTGCTCACAGAGCGAAAGCCGCACTACCTCCCTCCCACGCTGCCTTCCCGCTTTCCACCTTTGACGTGGGTGATTGACTCGCCAGTTGCCCTTGCGCCCAGTCGCAAGATACGCATTTGTTGCCGCAGCTAAACGTCGCATCCCCTCCCTCCCATCCCCTTACGGCCTTTCATGTGACGGAAGAGGTCGCGTTTGCTCTCCGCCGTGCGTGCACTCCCCGTGAAAGCGCGCGTCCCTCGAGCGCTTTCATTCGCACATAGAGCATGTGCTAATGAGAATTTTTTTCTATACGTGGACACGACCATCGGAGACAGCCCTTAACAGCTTACCTGTAAAAGAAGCGGTAAATTTACGCGCGGGGAGGGCGCCAGAACGTGAGAGGGGTTCACAGATGCCAGTCGCATTCATAAAACACAAAAGTGCCTTCACAGCCTTGTGGGTCGATAAGTGATGGGGATGGTGTTCGAGTATGGCCTGCACAGACAATGGTCGATCATCCAGTCGTAGCAATGGTATGGTATGGCACGGCAAGAACTTTATTTTGGTCTAGAGAAACTATGGCCCGAGGGCAAAAGCCCCCGGGCTAAGTCGGTGGCTCCGCCCAGGTAGACGCGGGTAGGCCAAAGACTTTTCCGATGTTGTGAGCTCTCCGGACGGCCAGAAGTTGATCTTGGAGGACTTCGCTGGATATGCGCCGGCTCCAGTCCTCCTCACTGTTGAGATCCGAAGCCGTTTGGTTGGGGCACAGCCAGAACATATGATCAAATAGACACGAAGTGTGTTCACAACTTTTACATTCCGCGTGAAAATCCTGGTCAATTTTGTTAAGCACAAAAGGTGTGGGATAAGATTTGATAGAAAATTCTTGTCTCTATGACTGAAATCGACGACCGGGGTGCCATAAAATTTATGCTCGATGTTCGCTTCATTGCCGCATACGTCGCACGCAGCACTGTCCGTCATTCCTTCGCGAAGGCCGCTTCATCCAAACCATGCACAGCCAGTGCAGAAGCGATGCCTCACGTCTACGACGCCCCAGTGAAGGTCGGAGCTGGAGCGAAGGGTTGAATTTGTCTAACCTGATGCGCCTTATATTTGTTATGATTCACTCTGACAAATAGAGCGCGCTTAACAGGTGACGAAGCTGTTTTGCCACGTCTTTCCTGGAAAGAGGAATGGGAACGCTGTGGTCTTGTCAGTGTGACTCTCAGGCAGCTTTGTCTGCGTGATCATTTCCAATGATCCCTCAATGGCCAGGTAACCACTGGAAAATAGTTTCCTGTCCTTTTTGTTTCACGTCGTGGTGAAGTCTGAGCATTTCCTACGTCAAGTGGTCGTGAGATTCACGTCGGAGAACTGACTGCATACAGTGTAAAGCGGGTCTTGAGTCGGAAACAGTGCCCATTTATCAGACCTGTATGTGTCAATAAACTGAAGTGCACTGCGCAGAGCCGTGAGTTCTGCAGCCGTAGATGTCGTGACATATGACGTCTTGAATAGTAGCGTCACTTCTCGTGCCTGTATAAACACAGCACCACCAGAACTGGTCGATGTAGTGAATCTGTCTGTATAGGCGTGTACGCGGATTCTGGTAATTCTCGCGCAACAGGAGTAAGTTGCATTGTTTTAGGGCAGACGCTGCACGTGGTAGATGTGACTTTTTCTGAAGTCCTGGAATCGTGAGGTGTACTTCAGGACGGCACAAACACCATGGATGAAACAGCGGCCTGGCCGCAGGAGCCTACCGCGAAGTAACCGAGGCACGATGAATAAAGAGAGTTGCACTATTTGACGTGCGGGGCCTTTCTATGGTGAGGTTGGCGAGGTGGTGGGAAGAGGTCTAGGGGAAGTGCCTGACATGTGCACGCATTGACTCGATGGCGATGTGTGTCGTGATTGAACAGTCCTGAGCCATAGCAATAGTTTTAGTCGTTGACGCACTGCGTGACCTTAGAAATGACGTTAGAGCTTCTAGAGGTAAAAGTGGATTTTACTGTGCACCCGTCAACCCTTGCAAGTACATTACATTTTTATGTAACCTTGAAGGTGTTCACAAGTCTTACACCTCTGTCGAGAACAGGCTGTTATGTTGACGGCTGGCTGAGGGATGATTTTACGTGCATTAAAATGTTATTAATGTTTCTATTGCGGCGATAGGTGACCCTTAGTACGTAGGGGGAACAGTTTTGGAAGGCGCTCATTGCTTCATAATAGTGGGTGGTACGTATGTATGTTCGGGTGCGTGTTAGAGTACTTTGTTAAAAAGTCCAGCTGCTGCTTAGAGTGTATTTTAGGGTGCTTCTAACTTAGACGCGTCTTCGTAGGCCTAACTTAGGGTGTTTTGTGGAAAAGTTTTTCACAGTTAATGTTACCTTAACTTTACTTAAGCGAATATAATGCAATAGTCGCCGTCCCTACAGACTCTTTGTGCGATGCACCTGCCGGTAAAACATTCCTGAGTTAAAGCGTCACTTGTCTCTGTTCTCAGCAAATTGCTGTATCAAGGAAGTTTCTTAGACTAGCAGAGTGGTGAATGGCAGCCTTATAAGGCTGCCAGGTGCCAGGTAGTGCCAGGTAGAGCGCACTTAAGTTTACTAATGAATGTGTTTAGTGAATCTACGCAGTGGTCCCATATAATGAAGATACCATCTACATAGGGGAAACAGGCACGTGGTTTTATTAAAAATGACCTTGACCGATGTAATTCTAACTGTCCCATAACAATATTTACATACATCCGCGCAAATGGAATTCCCAAGTTAGTACCGAAAGAGCATTGGAAGTAGGTCGAATCGAATTTGAGACAGTGAGGAGGTTGACTTAAGCTGTGAAAGCTAGGCTTCAGCAGAGTCCACTTTCTTGCTATCTTAAAGTTATTACAAGAAGACTTCCATTTCTTCAGTGAGAGGTATATTTGTACACAGGGCAGAGAGTGCTCGTGTTGCATTCTTATTGGAAAATCTCGCAGCACAACCCAAACCGCCGCCTCCTCGCTGTCACAACTAAGACTCCTCCTTTCCCACTTTTTAATTAAACATCTTCCCGTTCCTGTCTAAGCACTCTAATCTACTCTAAGAACCCGTTTATTTGCCTACCCCATTGAGAATGCGGGGGAGAGTGAGTTATATAAACGCTATCTAGGACAGCAGTCATTGCCCTGTCGCAACGTTGGCTCCAGAGGCAGATCTTGTTCGACAGCGCTTGATTAATTAATGTCGTCAACTTCCTGTATACGGGCCTCATTTATAGATAACGTCTATAACAGAGAAAAATTATTAGGGAATGGTTGTGAAGGTTTGCCAGTCTGAGCCAGCTTGACTAGCTACCTTGCACTACGAAAGAATCTCGAGAAAGGGGACAAAAAGATGAGGAGAGGGAGAGAATAAAAGTTCACAGCGCGTACACACCCACACGCGCTCAAATGTTCATTGTTTAGCTAGGCACTAGTGCTCAGTTAAGCTGGTGGATTTCACGAAGAACCACCGCACCTTGTGGCTTTCCGCATCGCCGATGGACGATGCGACGATACTAGAATAGAACCTTCTGTGAAACGCATGTTCTCTGATTGTCTCAAAATGGTGCGATGGGCGAGCTTGTGATCACCGTATGGAGACAACTTGCGAAACAACAGCATTAACTTTCTTATATACCACATATCTTACCACATATGTTATACACGTGTTACACGGGCACTTTTCAATGGCTATCGAGTAGAGATTTTCAAACACTGTCGAATTATAAGGAGCTGTATCACTGCTACATGGCGAACTCGACGGCCATTGAAGTGCTTCAGTAATCTTACACTAAGCACTTGTGGCGCCACCATCGCAAGTGAAAAAAAGTGCACCCCGAAGTTCCCCGAAAGCGACCATCCCTCAAAAAAAACATTTTAAATATGTAAAAAGAGCATCTTTATCACTGAAACGTTTTGATATGTCACACTAAAACAATGTGCTATTTTTAGTGAAGCTATTGTCCCATTCCCGCATTTTTTACAGATTGGGGTCTGGTTTGTTTGAGCGCTCTGGCAATATTAAGGCTATTTTGCAATGTGTTTTTGCATGGCGTTGGATGACGGTCGAGCTCATGGATGCTCCCATTGTTCGTCCCAATATTTTTAAACAGACGAGCTGTTTAAGCTTCAGTGCCAGACGTGCCCGGCGTGGATCGGAAAATGCTCAGCGAAGTGGATAGGAGGAATGCTAGGCGAGACAAAAAGGGAAAAAACAGCTATACAACGTGTGGCGAGGGAGAAGAGTTCCGTCGTCCGCAGCTTTGCCAGCTGGGGGAGAGAGAGCTGAGAGAGAGTGAAAGCAGAGTATAAAAATAGCATCGCGCAGCATAGCGGATGCGTGGTGGAGAGGAGGAGTGAGGCAGGTGGCAGTGGGACGCGTAGAGCTGCTGCCGACGCTGTCCGCGTTTCCCCGTGTTCTTGCCGAACGCGCCCGGTGTCCGTGAAAACAACTGATGCCTCTGGCGGCGGCTCGGCAGGTTTCGACCGGAGAACTGAACACTCGTCGCTTCCGAAAGACTGAAGTGAGAGCTGGGGAAGCTGAAACCAAGCGTCGCAGAAGAGAACATCTTAGCATTCTCAATCTGAACTGGCATGTGAAAAAATCATGCGTGGCTCTGCTATCGCAAATACCAGAGACCAGCGGAGATGGGGGAAACCCAACAAAAGTAAGACTAAGTGTGTGGTTTGCCACTGTTTTACTAGGCTTTCCCCAGCTCCGCTAGTATCTGGTGTTCGGATAGCAGAACCACGCATAATTGTTTTTTTTTTTTCCTGCGAGCGCTCTGGCGTCTTAGGGCAGCGCGCAGACTGTTTTTGGTCATCAAGTCAAGGGCACGTTGTTTGTCACACGCACAAGAAGTCACTATAGCGCGGCTGCTCTGTTTAAAGACGATGGAAGCTCTGCATATACACAGTAATCGCTTACGCACGTGCGCGCCCCATTTCTTGGCCAATTTCGTCTATGTTGTTTTCCTTTTCCCCTCGCCAGTGTAGAATAGCAAAGCAGGTGCAACGTGGTTAGCCTCCCTGCTTTTCCTTCTCTCTGTTTCATCGCATAGTACTAACCTTCGCTGTTGCTAAGACAGCAGAAATTACAGATAGCTTCTTGCTGTTCTTTATCCTCGAGTGCTTTTTACTTGTTTTTTTTTTTTTTTAGTTGACGCGCTAGGGCAAGCACGCTGTTGACGACGGTGACCGCGTCTGTCCCTGGATGGCCTTCGAAATTTCGATAGAGTTTCGCGCAACCGACTAGATAAACTATCGAGGCGACGGCTGTTCAAGCTGCCCGTGTAGCAGCACCTGCTTTTCCATTGAATCGATATACTATCAGTTCGAAGGCCTTCTGAATGCCGCGTTTACAAAGAACAATGCTATACCTTTGGTGGTGTTCAATGTTGGAACAAACACAAATAATAGCCGCCGCGATGAGTACATATTTTTCTTTTATTTTCATTTCAATAAATAATACACAAATCATGCCGAAATAATTAAAACGTCATAAAGAATTAACTCTAAAATACCGCTTCGATGCTATTAAGAAAATTTAAAAGAAATACTGTGGATGCGCACTCCTCTCGCCTGTCTGCTTTGACAACACAACAAGGAGTTCCATTCCTGTGCTGTTCGCGGAAAAAGAAACTGGAAAACATTCTTTAAAAATCTTAACTCGATTATGTGTCTTCTTTTTCGACGTCATTCCTCGATGTGGTTTCATTTACATAATGGCTCTTGTTAACCAGGACCAACTCACTCGTGACACTGTAAAAAAATATTTAGTCACTGAACTTCGCCTCGTATCACAAAACTAAATGAACCGCAGTGCTTGACGCTGTACTTTTAATTGAGCTGACGTGTCTTGGCACAAGGTTGAAACGTCACTTAATTGCATATTTCAATATTGTATGCACTAACAACTTAACAGCAGTTAACTTGGTGGCTCGGGAAGCTTGAGATTGCAGTGGATGCATCCTCGTCTTTCATAACCTTTGCTAGCAATATTGCCAATTTGATGTTTCCAGTTTATGTCCGCAGTTTTAGGAACTCCCAGATACTTGTACGGCCTTCAGCCATTTTAACGAATTCCCAAGAAATGGGTAAATGAAGCATCTATATAGGTAGGCGCCCGCGCCATGTGCGTTTTAGCTATGCATGCAGCCTCTATTTTTTGCTCATTCCACGACATCATTAAGTATACCATTCGCAGATTCAATTTAAATATTAATTGAATCTATTCCGATCAACAACAAATGTAACTTAAGCATAAGCAACACAATATCGGTAAGTAACCTGGCTTGAAGAGAACATTTAGTTATCGAATCAGTGAGGTACAGTAAAAAATTTAGTGACCATTTGGCTGCGCCAATCTCGAAATACCGTGCGAAAGCTCACTTTCTCTGCGATGCTGGTATGTAACGTGCGCCGGTAGTCGGGCTTGTCGCTGTAAATCTGTTTCGGCAGCGTGCTCGGCACTCTTTTGTAATCTGTCGTTCTTCGACAGTTTCGTTGGCACGTTTCAACACCATGAATTGTCTTCTTCGTTACAGGATTCGCAACCGCTTGGCCAGATCTTATTCGCGGGCGACTCCTGCTGCCGCTGTCGCCAAACTGGTTGTGCGCTGCGCTTGTCACGACGAATCTCTTCTTTAGACATTTCTGACGACGATCCCGATTCAGTTTTTATGTTTATTTAGTCGTATGTGTGAAAAGAAGAAGAAGAGGCTGTGCACGCGAAACGCGCATGAAGAAACACGCGTATGAAGAGGCTTCACACAGACAGAGGCGAAAATCAGGAAACAAGTAGTAGTAGTGTTTTAGCACAAACCAATAAAGGCCCGAGTACGGAGCCCTGTGGCGTGCCTGATTCAACACGACAGATTTGAGACTCGCTTTTGTTTATACTAGCTTATCGTTTGCGTTTAGTTAGAAGTGACACTGTCCAATGGATAGAATTATTATTTACTAAAACAGCTTTCAATATAATAATAACTACTTGTGATGAACATTATCATACGTGTCGTCGAATCCAAATATATTATGTCGATTTGCCCTCTTCTACCAAGCACTTCCTTGAGATAATCTTTTGATTCTTCTACATCGTCTGTGCCAAAAAGCCATTATGAGACCCATTAACATGGGTCTCATAAGAAACGCGCGGATAACGCAGGCAACCGGAGAATTGCGTCTGCAACGAAGCTTGTAAAGAGGAAGCATGCCGGCAGGCCAATTATGCGAGCAAAATAGCAGTACAACAACATTTCTTTCATTTACCAAGCACAAGATTGGTAATAAAGATGAGTTTACTGGGGACGCCGTCATAGTGCGGGTGGTATTCTTCGCATTTGCTTATCTCTTAAATACAGCAGTCTTGGTTGCAAGGGTGCAATATAAGCTTCATAATTAACTATTGAAAAATTGCTACTCACTATATGACAATTCCTCATTGGGGAGTTTACGCCCTAATTTTTTAACACGCGCAGTGAGGCTTAGTCAGGTTTGCAGCTACTGTGTGTACAAAGCCTTTGAAATCGGATGCAGAAAACACTGGGCCAAAGTCTCTGTCGGAGATGAGCACAAATGAGACGTGATCATTTGCATACACTTGCACCCAACAAAACAAAAATGACACTCATCACATCAGGTATGTTACTAGCGTGCTTCATATCGGAAGGAACAAACAGCACTCGCTCTTGTTTCACCCATTTGTAAGCATGGCAGCTTGTGTATTGCGCGGAAGTAAGCGTATGCTTCAAGTAATTGCAGGTGTTCGAAACACACTTCACGCTTTTTATCGCTTCTTTGTAAACATTTTGCTCGACGCCGTAAACAAAAATCACAGCCAATGGTCGCTTATATATACCCGCCGCGAAAAGGATGTTGCGTGATGGACTGTTTCTGAGAACCGCACTGCAGTCGGCACATTGCCCTTTCCTAACCATTCTAATAATTCCACACACTTCCGTTGAAGATATAGCCAGAGAGCCACGAACAACACGAGAGAAAGCGCGCAGCCTGGATCTAACAAACGATCGATGGAGCAAAATATGCTGCAAAAAGTTGTCACCGCTGTCACAGTTTTTGTGGCCAACCTATAATTATTCTGCAGCAAATGAAATAATAACAATGACAACGTTATAGCTCAAGATTTCGAACAAGCAAATGTTTTCATGTGATACCGAGAAATTATAATTTATAACAACCTCTTTACTGCTACGGATTTAGGTTTCGACATCAACTGCATTTTTCTTGACTTCAGGAAGGCATTTGGTGCAGTATCGTATGACCTTCTTCTTTACAAGCTTCGTAAGTTAATGTCGACATAAACGTGCTCAATTGAACTTTCTCAGCAACTTTCTCTTCAACCGCACTGAATACGTAATTACTAGACAATATTTAACTTCTTCCTCTTTTGTGGCGTCTAGCGAACCAAAGGTTTTTGGGTGCCTTTGCTGTTTCTTGTTCATACTAATGGCCTTGCTGACAGCATTACCTTTCGTCGGCTTGCTTGGCTGTTGTTCTCTATATGTCATCACCTTTATGTAATCAGCCTTTAAGCGAATACAGATTTAAATCTACGTTCGCCGCCTCTCGGTATTGGAATTATTTCATTCCAATACCGAGAGGCTTCCAGACGTAAGGAACACATCCAGTCTAGAGAGGTTTGTGAGTGCGCGATGAAACGTCTTCAATAAGCACTAAATGAATAAAAAGAAAAAGAAACAACGAGCAAATAAATTTATACCTACCCTCAGGTCCTAGGCTTTAAACGAATTCATAAAGCTGACTGCGCCTTATAAACCAAGGAGGTTAGTGCAGCCGGGCTTGCTTTTCGATGTGCACTATTCCTCATAGATCTTGTCATCAGCACCCTGGAGAGACAGTCCCTGGAGGGCCTGCTGCCTCTCCGCTACATGCCAACGCACGGTACTGCAACGAAATGTGCTTCAATTGGCGTACGGTTTAAAGCCGCATACAGGGCACTTCGGCTGTCCTCTCGCTGGTGGCGGCGTGTCAGGATGAGCTGCAGGACCACTCTGCATTTGTTGTCATCGATGGGTCACAACTGGGGTTATTGCTATCCCAGTTATTACACTTGTAAGTGCGACGGTGTCTCATCGTGTGAGGTTTGGAGGTAGTTAAACTGAACAGGATGGAATACGCCGTTTCTTTGTCTGCCTCTGTATTTTTTTCGCTTCCTTTAATTGGAACTAGTACTTTCGTTCAGTCGATGTTTGGTAGCGCGGCTCTTCTTCCGTTTCTTCTGGAGTTTATGGTGTTGTGGACAAGGTGTGCGTAGATGAATTCCGATAATTCCACTTTTGGCGGGAACCCATAAGATCCAGATATCTATGTCTTCATCTTTAATCAACTTGGCTCGTAGGTGTGTGTATTCTTGTGAGGGATGTTACCTCACAAACTTGTCCCATGTATTCTGGAGCTGCAGCAGAATCAATGTATACGTGAATGGCCGATATTTGCTCATTACTAATAAATCCTTGCGCGCAGTAGACTACGTAGTCAACTGCTAGTAATTCCGGACCAAGTGGATCCTTGTGGCCTGGCCATTCGCTGGATAATTTCTATAGCACTTGAGCACGCCAAGTGTATCCGAGCAAGCAGCTACGCCACTATCTTCATCTTGCACCGATGCATCAGTGTACACTTGATGCGAGCCCTGCTTACAAGCGCTCACATTTTGCATGTGAGCTGCTGCTGATTGCTGTCGTTTATCAGGATGGCTATGCGCCTCTGCATCCGGCAATGGCTTTCTAGACACAATCTTTTCTATTCTCCATGGACGAAGGAACGGAACATCATCATGCTTCAGGTCTTTCATGTATGATGCTCGTGCACAAGCTGTGAGTCTCCTCTGCTCTAGTAAGTCAGCGATAGTGCTGACTTGGGCGTACTCAATCAACCGATTCGATGGCGCCAATTTAGGGAGAGAGCTAAATGCCCAAATTGCTTCCATGTTCACAATTCCCGTTTTTCAAGTTGTGCTTTGTATTGTAAAAAGTTACCACGAACTACTTAGCCATTCATTGAGAATTAGGAACTTCTTGAGTAAGCCATTGGCAACCTCGTCCCGGCACATCGACCTAGACGTTTTCAGACTAAGAAATATTGATAATGTTCCACCTTCTAAATGTTTGTTATCACCCACAACACACAACGAGAAACAAACTGGACACTTCAAGTTCAGTGAATTTACCGTCATCCTTCGTGAATACGCTCTAGAAAAATCACATCACCATCATTGACATCATCCCGATTTATGTCCACTGCAGGACAAACGATTCCCACTTACCCCTGGCTTACGTCACCTGACTTAATCGTATGCCTGTGAATTTTCTAATTTCATAGCACCATCTAATCACTGCATTTCTTTTCCCTAGGCAACCATTCTGTTACTCTAGGAGACCACTGGGTATCTTTTTCACGCATTACGTGGCCTGCTCTGCCCATTTTGTACCGGTTTATGTCAGCTAAAATATCGGTTGCACACATTTGCCCTCTATACACAGTGCTGTCTTTCTTTCTCTTGAAGGTACGCCTATCAATTTTTGCTTCATCCTTCGTTGCATTACCCTTCTGAGCTTAAGAACAACTAAAAGCTTCAATTCTCAAGCTTGAAGAGAAATTTATTATTCTTATTTGCAATATTCTTATCCGAGATAAATACGTCGTTTGTGCACACCTCAAGCTTAAAATTTCATTTAAGTTCTGAAAGTGCCACCGAAACATTAGCGGCTTGTATCAGTTGTATTCTGCGTTATTTTGCCTTGCTTCTTTTATCCAACATTTTAACACTGACCTCAACTCCGCTTTAGAGAAAAAAAAATAAGAGATAAAACGCAGAGATGTTCACCAGAGTAATTGTCCGGTTGTGAACTATGCACTGGGAGAAGGAAAAATGACAGAAAAGATGAGGAGGACAGAAGCATGAGTTACCCTGCCCGTTCGAAACCTATGCGCCGATTTTTAAACTAGTGTTTCTTGAAACTGATGACATCAGCCACCTCATGAGTGATTTTGCGAGCTATCAGAGCTAATTAATCAGTAACATTGTTGAACCCCTGTCGCTTTGGAGACTTCACACTGTCAAGTGGCGAGTGCTTTCTCACTGCGCTCTGAGCCTTCTAACGCAAATGTTGAAAGGGCATTTTCAAAGCTGAGAATCATCAATCGAAAGAACCGTGCTTCCATCAGTGACAGCAACCTCATAAAGTATGATTGCGTCAGTTACAGCAAGCTTTACGTTTGTGATACGCACAAACGTAGGTGTTTTGTATTCAAGTATATTTGTTCTTGTGTGTATATGTGTTTGCGCGTTCAAACCTTCGAGACAACAAAAATACGTTTCGTGTATTTCATCATTTCATCTAAGATGTTGGAGAATTGAGAATAATGCAAAAGTTAACTCCCAATTTCGGAGAATTTGAGATTTACGAGAAATAAACTCCGATAAACTCCGAATTTGCGCCAGAAAATAAACTCTGAAAAACACCCTCCCAATTTCAAGAAAAATAAACTCCGAAAACACGGCGCCCTACGTATCGGGTATGTCAAACCTCCTTCCTGGGCCGATTCCGGAGGCTGTGCACAGCCGCACCTATAAAACTGCATCATTTTCAGGTTTGAGCTCTGTTATTGTTTCACACGTTTAATATTTAGGTCTGAGGATATTTAAGATAAAAGGCATGCACTGTCGTTGTTTTGTTTCACGACATTTGTTTGCGGGCTGCCATTCTCAAGAATTCTGAGGAATATTTTGTCAAAAATGCAAGACCAGGTATTGGGAACTGTAGTGAAAGAACGGTGTGGCAATATAACCCGCATATACCGTATGTCATATAGCATGGCATGGCATATAGCATATATATGTACCTAAATATATACGGAACCTCACGGCGACGGCAACGGCGACAAGGACGGCAAAAATTCGCTTGCAGTGTCCATATAATTGTTATCGCAATAAAACACACAGTAGTGCTTTTAGAGCAACCTGTGTTGACGTAGATTGGGAGCTGCTAGTGTTGAAGAATTCTCTTTTCCGTAAGGGGACAGTGATCAAGCTTGTCGAGCGGGGTGGCAGAACGCTTTCGTTTTTTTTTCACTAAAACAAGCACAATTCGCAGTTAGACTCAGGCATCCTTAACAAGTACTAAATATTTCACTGAATAGTCACACAATGTAACTACAACCTGCTTCTATTATTTGTACTTATTAGCGCTTGTATATTACATGTTATACTTTTTGCATTCTGTGCTGAAGATCACTTTTTACTGTCGTATGCTGTGTGTGCATTATTCTAACCCTGTAATTCCCTGTCTGCTTGCATGCTCATCACAGTCCACATCGCAGCCGCTTGTGTGTGTTTGTGACTTAGTTTACAAACTCATTGTGGTGTGACTTGCCTTCGCCTTTTATGTTTATATGTTCGTGGGCGTATAGGATGGTGTGCTTTATATTTCTGGCCCTATGATGTTGTTTCCTTTCATTTTCTTACTACAAGTATTTTTATATCGTTATTTCTGCTATGCGACAAGGGGTGGCCGTCACTATTAGGGTGAGGCGGGGCAAAACGAGAAACGGGGCAAAACGCGACACTTTGACTTTCCTGCCGTCTATACCTAAAACAAAAAAGTACTTTATTGCGGTTCTTTATTTCATCAATAGGTGGTGATAGTTGTCTATTCATTTTGATCAAAAAGTTCGCGATTGTTCAAAGAGTTCCTGTGGGAAAAATTTACGGTTGTTGTCAGTGAGCTCATGACCCGCCAAAAAGGGGTGAAAATCTGCTCACTGAAATTTTCGAAGCCTTGCATGAAGGTACTCCCGTGTCATTTCAGCAACGTAAGTATTTATATTGTTGCTTTATACCACTACCTACCTGCTGCCAAACGTTTAGTTCTGTAAGTGTCGTTGGTTAAACGAGGAATGTTTTTGAATTTGGGCATTTGAAAGGGGCAGAACGCGACAGGAAGGCGTTGAATTGGCCTAAATAATTTCTTCCTAAGCGAATTTTTTTTATTTACGAACATTATATCATTTATTTTTCGTTTAGGATGGTGCGGACGTACAAAAGAAAATCATTTGGATTTCTGAAGTGTGGTGCGTGGCCATTTTATGGCGCTGTTCAAGGTGACCCTGAGTATTACGACCCGCCATCCACCAGCGTAACAGGAGAGAACGTGGAAAAGGACGATGACACTAACGCTTACATAGCCTCGTCGAGTAACACCAAGAACGAGAAAATTATTCTAACAAGCGTTACTTTCCATGAGATTTCTCCAGTGCCGAAATTAAGAAAGACCAAGGCAAGGAACTGTGAAGCTAACACAGTTCTAGCCTCATCACCTCACAAAGTCAAGTTGACCATGATGAAAACCCTGAAATGTCTGCGCAGCTCTGCATCTAGAGGACAAGAGGCGAAGAACACTTGTGAGGACAGATCTGGCCTTCATTCGTTGAATGAGCCAGTAAAGCGCAAACGTCCAAGAAAGTGCAACAACAGCACAACGAAATACTGGCGGTGCTTGATATGCAAGCGCTTGTATAGAGCCCCACAACACCAGGCTCTGTTTGGATTCAGTGCGTTTAGTGTGAAGAGTGGCTTCATGAAGACTTTGTGGGTGCTCACAGAGTAAATATCAAGTACTGCTCCTGCAAGAACTTAACTACCTAAATTTTTTTGAGATGGTCTCGTATTGCCCCACGCAGCGTCTCATTTTGCCCGGCAGGTTGGGGCAAAATGAGACATTGGTGACATTTCTTATTTCTTTTTTCATAAGCTTTTCAACAGTGGGAACATTGCCAAGTTTATGTGCCACATACCTTGTGCCTAAAAGAATGTTCCTGTTTTGTTGTTTGATGTTATTGCAGGAAATATTAAAAAATATTCACTATTTGCTCATTTCTGTCGCATTTTGCACCGCCTTACCCTATAGGGTGACTACATCTCTTTTATTTTCATTTCAATAAAAAAATTACAATCATGCAAATGGTGCGCAGTCGTCTTTTCGCACCCACATACTTCACATTCGGGACTTCTGGCCATTCTGATGACGAAGGAATAGGTATTTGCGAATGCTACTCCAAGCCATAGATGGCAAATCAGGGTTACCTCCCATCGCGTTAAGACGTGCAGGAGGCGGAGCTTTACGTGCGGATCCAGAGAACAAGGGCGCTAGTTTGTAAGGTTGGCCGAATTCCGTGCGGCCAATGTAAGTTCACTTGGAAGCGAGCGGCCCTTTATGGCTGCATCTTCTTAACATCAGCATAGCAACGCAGATGACAACATCTGCTTGGTCATTTCCTGTAATACCGCAGTAATTTTCGCAGCTATTGAAAGGCGATGTCGTGTTCTTTCTACTATGGCCGATAATAAATTTTTCTGATGTCTGCGGCATGTTGTTCTTGGAATCTACGGCGTAGGGCAGAAAGTAAACTCTGGAGGGCTGCTTTGGAATCTAAGAAATCTGCTATTTGATCCAGTAAGCTATATAACGCAAAAATGTCTGAAACATTGGCGAGGCGTCTATGTGTATAGTGAAGGACAATGATCGGAGATAAGCTATGCTAAGAATACAATTTAGCACATGCTATTACATGCTTGCCGAGGTAGATATATATGATAACTTTTGGCCACATAATACAAAAAGAGAAAAACAGTTTTGCCCCGGGAGGAAGGCCGTTAAAAAAATAATGGGGTTTTGCGTGCCAAAACCACCATTTGATTATAAGCAACGCCATAGTGGGGGACTAGAATAATTTGGACTACCCGGGGCTCTTTAACGTGCACCTAAATCTACGTACATGGGTGTTTTCTGCATTTCGCCCCCATCGAAATGCGGCCACCTTGGCCGGGATTTGATCCCGTGACTTCGTGCGTAGCAGCACAACACCATAGCCACTAAGCAACCACGTCGGATAGGAAGGCAGTCAAGGGTGATATCAGTGGCAAGGGGAGACAGTGACGTAATATTAGGTGGGCATGACACTATCAAGATATAATGTTTGAAAGACAGCAGCCATGAAAAAAGAACCGATAAGCCACGTAAATCGCGAACGATAAGAAACCTACGAGATACTAAGCCGCAGTTTTTAGGGCAAACAATTATGAGTATGGTATTTAAAAATAATAGTAACCAAACTTCTCTTACCGCACACTGGCATTGCATGATGTGAAACGACCATACGCAGAAGTACAAAATATCTAAGCGCGAAAAAAAGGAGGCAAAGTGTTCTTTTGGTTTATTCCTTACGTTCACTCTCCTGACTTAAAAGCGTAAAAAAAAAACGAAACTTTTTTTTCGCGTATGAAGCTCTCGAGAACATTCCGGGAGCTAGCGAAGCACACCAATCAATATCATCCCATTGGATACCTGGTTACCACAGTATCCCCATAGACATTTTAACCATAACGAAGCACCGCGATTCCGGAATGGAAAAAAGGACAATGTAAGTGCAGTGTCTCTGCACTGGCTTATTGGCGCCAGGTTTCCTTAATACCTAGCTACCGCACAAGATGAAAGGAATACGCGATTAAAAAAAATCTAGCCATCCCAGAATCACTACGCGTCGGTCCTTTCACGTAATTCAGCATTCTGTTAAAAGAAACTGCGGCTGCATAATTGAAATCATCGATCAGTGTCGGCACTTGTATGCCACCTACGCAGATGCTGATATTCTGCAGCGCTCTTGAAGTCGCTTGGATGATGTGCAGCATCTTGCATTGCATGCGCCAATAGCTTCAGTGTGGAAGAGGGTAGCTCAGTAGGTACTTGAGAATATGTATTCATCAGGCCCCTTAAAGCATGAAAATGTCGTACGTCTTTCCTATTGCGTCGTACGTAGTACCTTGCGAACATATCTGTTCGTCTTTCGCGTGTACTGTGCATTGGGTGCACGTTAAAAAACCCCGGGTGGCTAAATTAACTGTCTATACCTTTCAATACAACTTTCTTCATAACCCACTATGCAGTTTGGAGATTTGTTATTAATTATTACAATTTAGTATTTTAATATTTCAAAGGAACAAGGACGATGGTGGAAAGGTGCAGAGACACCCGCCCGTGGTTGCTCAGTGGCTGTGGTGTTGGGCTGCTGAGCACGAGGTCGCGGGATCGAATTCCGGCCACGGCGGCCGCATTTCGATAGGGGCGAAATGCGACAACACCCGTTTACTTAGATTTAGGTGCACGTTAAGGAAACCCAGGTGGTCTAAATTTCCGGAGTTCCCCACTACGGCGTGCCTCATAATCACATCGTGGTTTTGGCACGTAAAACCCCAGAATGTTTTTAAAGGTGTAGAGAGAGAGAGAGAGGCAATGATGATGGAAAAACGTTGAACCTGGCATCCAAGGTGTTTTGATAATCCCAAATAGCAGTGACCAATAGGAAGCGACTGATTGATTGATTGATTGATTGATTGATTGGTATTGTACATATGCTGGCTACTGCCATCAAAAGCTATTCCACAACATTTGATTGATGCGAAACGATAGTGGATCGACTGTCAGAAGGTAGCCTGCATAAACTCAAAATTCCATTGACTGTGTGGCCATAACTCAAGTGAGGGTGCCCATTGTCGTCAGAGATAGTGCTCATAGAAAGAAATGGCGTGCTTTACTTCTGTTCGGCAGCCTTCGTTTTTCACACATCGCATGGTGTGTCTTTCGATACCTGTTTTAATCCCTAACTCTAATTGTTTACATTTACTAAGTTGTTTACCAAATAATCAATACGAAATCTACATTAGTCACCGCACAGTGAGTCACGGTGGCTTGCATTTTTCCCAAATTTAGCACAAATAAGGACTGACAATCTGGCCTGGCAGAGTAGGCGTTGAGGTGCAGTGAGTTTCAAGCGGCCCGTTGCATTGGCCAGATACCTTGCACGCCCTCGCCCAGTAATTGGAACAACAGGGGCACAATCGCGCTCTTTTAATTCGCTGAGTATGGAGGCTGTCATCGGCCGTCGCCGACCGAGACTGGCACCCTTAGAGACAACTTTCTCATCCCGCTGCCTACGTTGCCTCTGAAGGCCCGCGTGACTGCTTCCTTGAGGTTTTCGCGGCCACAGCCGTCGGAGCCACTCCACTGGAAATTGCGAGAAATAGAATCGCGCATCCCAGGCCCGCTACGCGCAGCTCCGCCGTGCGTGAGATCGAAGGCTTCGTTGAGGGGAATGCCCCTTCCCCCACGCGAGTCCATCGCTGGTAAAGCACTCTGTCTAAACAACACTGGCGCCTACTTCCTTGTTCAAACAAGCTGTCGCTCAAGAACGTCTAGAATGGTAGCCACAGCGCATCTGACGGTATTCCACTTTCTTTGTTGCACTTTGCGTGGAGTGCATCGGCGCTTTTGGTCGCCCAAGAGTTGGCTCAAAGTGCACCCTGTCTCGAAGTGGCAGAAAAAAAAATGTGGCACTGTTAAGTTCCAAGGCAACGTCGAAGAACTCTATCGGCGTGAAATGCAAGATGTTAAAGCAACGAAGCGAGGAGACGTTCACGGTAGCTTGATGCGGGCCTTTGGTTCTAGAACGAGGAAACTAAAAGCTAGATCTTTTTTTATTTATTGAGAATAGCGAGACCTCCGGGAAGGAGGATGTATTTCCTTGTCTACTCTTGTTCCCTGTAGACCGAACAATAAAAGACACGGGGTGTCTTTCGGAAGGACAACGAAGCTTTTAACGTACGTTCGGCATCAAATAAAAACCGAACAGCGAGCGCATGGTCGAATGCATGGTTGTGCGCCATCCTTTAGTCATCACTGAAGTCATGCGGGCAGATCACGCTTACTTGCAGCATGCGAGGGTTCGCGCAATGCTATACGGTCGGTTCTAATTTGTTTTCACGTTTCACTTATATCACGCTTTTGTGTGGCTTTTTACCTGGCTTCGCAGCGGGAGCTATACGGAGAGATCATTTTTTAAGTTTTCCAGAATTTTTCAATATTCCCTGTTGCAGATAACACAATTCTAGTCCTGGAGCTGAATTATTCGATAAGGCGGACATTACCTGCAAGATAAATCGAAACACATAATCGACGAATGTAAAAATTTCACTAATTAACTTCCGAATTAATTATTTACCGGCACATATTGTAATTTGAGAATTTTAGCCGGTGAGATTGCAAGGCGCATCCACTTGGCATAATTTTCCAGAATGACACCAGTTTGGAGATATTCGCTATCAAACTCACCGTTCAAATGCACTGTTGTTCCAGTTACTTTTTTTTTTCAGAACGCTTTGTTATGCATTGAAGCTCAAAAGTAATTGGAAGGCCTATGCATTTTGTAACACACTTTAGAAAATAAACTGCTGTCATCCTGGACATTTATTTCAAGTGTATCGTCTTGCAAACTCAACGGCGCCGCAATTGCAAACGCAACGGCGCCGCGCGTGTAACGTCACTTACTGAAGCGACTAGACATTCTGCAGTCATTAGCGCAGCACCATGACGCCAGACGTTTATTTCTTTCTTTTTACTACTTTTGCGGCTAACACACCGCGACGTGGTTTTGCTGGGGCACGCGTCGACACGACGCGTATGTCCTGCCAGCGGAAGTCAGTCGCGCGAGAAATCACGCCACCCCAATCTGCCTTAACGCCGTTAGCACGCCATCACGTAATGCCGCTCATCTGAAAGAAAAGTCGCCTCCGGGAGGTTTCAGCGTCTTGACGCTTCGGCCCGAAGTCAAATGTTCTAACCACTACACAACTGCCCCCGTTGTATATACAAGGGATACAATATACGCAATGGAGAAGGGGGGTGCTGCTGGACGCTGTTGCGGCGGCGCAATTATAGGTGCGCCAATTTGCACGTGCTTCGTAGAGGACTAGAGCTTGGTGTTGCAAGCATGGAAACGTAACGCATTATGTTGTGTGAAAAGCCGTATTCACTGATACTTATTTGTAGCAGCAAATTCCCCGGGATAAAAAAAAGGAAAAAAAAAAAAAGATGTCATGAGACCGTTTGCTTTCCGCATGCTTCGCGAAGGACTAGAATCCAGGCACTGCAAGTACTGCTACATTATGCGAAACAGCGAAAGGGCACGTTTCTTTGTGTGTGCAGCCAGACTCCGTGTATAATGATTAACAAACCTGAAACCTTTGTTGGAAGAAATGTCAGTGAATTAGCACTCTCTATGCACCACAACATGTCCAGCAATGTCGGACATAGTCCCTTCGAAATTCTGTTCAACGTCACCGCAATACACCAGTGTAACTCAATGGGCCGCATTTTAAAATGATAAAATTTCAAAACATTGGCAGAGCTAATTTATTAACTATTCGTTAACTAATTTCAGAAATAACGTACTGAAATATTTACGCTGCAACATGTCTGCATTCCCATTAGTCAAGGTACTTGCATAAAGCCTTAATCTGATCTAAACTTAAATATTTGTATGCTATTTTTGACAGCGTCAAGTGAATACGAGTAATATTTTGGTCAAGAATTGAGCTTCCAGGTACGTTCTTTGTGACTGCTCCTATATTAGAAGTATTTCAGCTTTAAAGTCCGATTATGTCTTTCCTTGCTAATCTACCCCCACGAAATTGCTCGTCTTTGTTTATTTTACAGCTTCTTGTATTCACTACTCCCAGAATAACCAAATCAGCCTCGCAGCGCATTGTTTCTCGCGCCTAACGCACTATGCTGCGCACTAAGCTGCGTATCCATCAAGTGTCCCTTCCACTACATTTTAACGTTCTTTTTTATATACCGTGTGCCCCAGGTAACGTTAGCTAAGCTGTAAAGAGTAAAAAAATGATTAAGTAACACAGTTCAAGATAAGATTATAAAACCTATGGTCTTCAGTCGGCAGACGCATGACAACTGAAAAGCATAGGTCTTAAAACCGTATCTTGCACTGTATTTATTTCTCTATGCAGCTTGGTTGAATTTACCTGGGATAGCCGATATACACAGCTTGAGAATTGAATAACTTTCTTGTAATGTCACCCTCGATCATTACCGATATTTCTTGTTTCAGGAGTGCTATTGAATAAGACCATCGCGCCAGCTCACGCCACATAATCTGACCCGCCACTTTTTGTACCCACCCATGATGTAACCTCTGGATTCATGGGATCCTTGAAGTATTAGGAAAAAAATATTTGCACAAATAGCGCGCCAAATGGCACACCACAAAAGGAGATCACGCGTGATGGAGAACAAACTTCAAGGGGCGGTGGAGGCAGTCGAGAATCATTTGGAGGGCACCGGACTAGAATGTTCGCCGGGGAAATTGGAACTGCTACTCTACCGCCCCAGGAGGCTGGGCACACCGTCCAGAGACGTAGCGGAACTACGATAAAGAGGCATCATAGTAACCACGAGAAACGGCACAGAGATACCCATGGTCCAGAAGACCAGTGTCCTGGGTCTCTGGATCGAAGCCAGGGGAACAAACGCGGAAACCGTAACGCGCGTGAACAGAAAGTCACAGCGACCGTCAGGCTAATACAGAGGGTCTCCAACAGCAGAAGGCTCATTAAAGAAAGAAACGTCGTACGGCTCGTCCAGGCTTTCGCGACCAGCCACACACGTACGTGGTGGCATTCGTCCACTTGAACAAGGCTGAGAAAGACAAGGTCGACGCGGTGATTATAAAAGCGTACAGAACGGCACTGGATCTCCCGCAATACACAAGAAACGAAAGGCTACTACAACTCGGGGTACATAACAGGCTGAACGAGATCGCGGAAGCACAGAGAATAGCGCAACTCAAAACACTCTCCAGAACCAAGGCGGGCAGAGAAATCATGGAAAAGATCGGCTTAAACTACCAAGGATTGAAGAGCCCCAAGACGCAGATTCACCCGGACGTCCGAGCAGCAGTAAACACAGAAAAAATCCCGAAGAACGTGCACCCCATGCACAATGTCGAGAGAAGAAAATGCCGCACGACAACGATCCCCGAAAACGACGGCGCGCAGAAGGGGGTGCTCTTCGTAGACGCCGCCCGGTACCCCCGAAACCGGGTTGACAATAGTGGTGTCGGCGGTGGCGTCTTCGCAATGGCGGTCATAGACACGAAACGAAAGACCGTGACAGCGGGCTCCGTAAGGTCCAGATCGTCGGAGGCAGCGGAAGAAACGGCCATCGCATTGGCCGTAAACAACGGTCGGAAACAAGACAGAATAATAATCAGCGACTCCAAGATGTCTATTAGGAACTTCACAAAGGGCTGGGTCTCCACCAAGGTGGCCAAAATCTCGAACCGCAGAGCAGTAGACTTCAAGAACGGCAAAATCACACCCAGATACCTCAAATGGATCGCGGCACACATGGGGGAAGTAACGAAGACCCGAGCACCCCTCCCAACCTCAACGAGAAGGCCCACTGAGCCGCGCGAGAACTAACCCACAGCGGCTTGGAGAGTGACGGCCCGACACCCCGCTTCCCCTGCGGAGGGGGTGAGGACTGCGGCTGAGGCGATGGGGAAGACGGAGGAGGTGACGACGATGAAGTAGCGATACAGGACGAGAGGGACAAACTAGTCACGTACCACGACATACTAACACACGACAAGGAACAAAGAGGAGCATACCCACAACCGCACAAACTAGACAGATCTCAAGAAACAGATTGGACAAGGTTGCAAACTAGAAACTTCAGAAACCCAGTACACATAAACAGAGTAAATTCCAGACAATACCCAGAAGTGAGGTGCAAGCTTCTGCAAGCACGAACATGCAGACAAGGCACACGTCTTTTCGAAATGCACAGAGATAAGAGCAATATACACAGAGGACAACATAGAACCGGATCTTCGCGAGGAGCGATGGCTAAGCGCTCTCACTGTTTCGGATCTACACGACCAACTATGGGCAATCCAGCGAGCCCAAGCAGCGGTGGAAAGGCTGTGCTCACCGCGCATAATGCCCGGGTGGACTGAGCCTGGGCTGGCAACCTCGCAGGTGCTTTGATCAATTAAGTTTTTTCCGTCCGTCCGTCCGTATATGCCATCTATACGCCACCTTGAATTTCCCGCAACATCCTGCTACTGACGTCATGGATTTGGACATTGTCAGCTAAGAATATTCAATAAAGGTGGATTACGTTACACTGAAAAGGAAACAGCGACTCAACCTATGAAATTTTGTAAAACTTTCCTATACATAAAAGGCCTAATACGCGAAGATATTCTCTAATCCATTCCTTAATGCGAACGTACCATGGCTGACGGTTTCGGTTAGAAAAAAAATTGAACTTTGATTTTAATGTTGTCCATTAGCAATCAACCTTCTTCCGTCAAACAGATGCAAGTGTGGTTATCAAGTTGTAGTTTACCACTCCGAACAGATGGCTTGATATTGAGTTTCACTTTAAGGAGTGTCTACAGGCGCCAGCCATGACGAAGGCGTCTCGCAAGCATGCCTGGCTGCTCAAGCGTGAGTTTCTCTGGTAGAACGCAGTAGAGCTCATGATATGCAAGAAGCGTCGAGAGACAGGTCGAGAAAGCCGCATTTCGGCGCTTCCCCAGTGCAGCAAATATGTGTGTCTGCTCATCGCGGAGGTCAGTGCAATAATTAGATCCGGGAGTGGCCGATTTCTCACAGAATTTTATTCATGCAGTCCCTTAGGCTAATGTTTAATAGGAAGAGACAGTATTGTATTGTGGGGTGAGTTGTGACTGTGCATAAGAAACTGGAATTTAGCCTAATAGAATACTTTTATGAGAACTTATATTTCTCAACAGATCGGCAGGATTTGTGTGCTTGCGTGCGTGCTTGTGCGTGCATGTGCGTGTATGTATGTATTTTGTTTGCGTGCGTGCGTGCGCGCGTGCGCGCGCGTGTGTGTGAGCTTTATTTTGTGGGTGCGTCTCTATGCACAGGATTGAAAGGGACCGAGAGAATCAATAGTATGTTTGGTAGTGATCATCATAATCATCATCAGCCTATATTTGTGTCCACTGCAGGACGAAGCCCTCTCCCTGCGATCTCCAATTACCCCTGTCTTGCGCTAGCTTATTCGAACTTAACCTGCAAATTTCCTCATTTCATCACCCCACCTTGTTTTCTGCCATCCTCAACTGCGCTTCTCTTCTCTTGGTATCAATTCTGTAACTCTAATGGTCCGCTGGTTATCCATCCTACGCATTACATGGCCTTCCCAGCTCCATTTTTTCTTCTTAATGTAAACTAGAATATCGGTTATCCCCGTTTGCTCTCTGATCCACACCGCTCTCTTCCTGTCTCTTAACGTTAAGCCTAACATTTTTTTGTTCCAACGCTCTTTGTGCAGTCCTTAACTTGTTCTCGAGATTCTTTGTTAACCTCCAAGTTTGTGCCCCATATGTTAGGACCGATAGAATGCAATGATTGTACACTTTTCTTTTCAACGACAGTGGTAAGCTCCCAGTCAGGATTTGGTAATGCCTGCCGTATGCATTCCAACCCAATTTTATTCTTCTGTAAATTTCCGTCTCATGATCAGGGTCCTCTTTGTGTAATTGACCTAGGTAGATAAATGCACTTCTTTACAGACTCTAGAGGTTGAGAGGCGATCCTGAATTCTTGTTCCCTTGCCAGGCTATTGAACAATGTCTGTCTTCTGCATAATAATCTTCAATCCCTCTCTTACACTTTCTCAGTTAAGGTCCTCAATCATGTGTTGTAATTCGTCCCAATTGTTGCTGAATAGGACAATGTCATCTGCAAACCGAAGGTTGCTGTTATATTCACCGTTGATCCTCACTCCTAAGCCTTCCCAGTCTAAGTGCTTGAACACTTTTTCTAAGCATGTAGTGAATAGCATTGGAGAGATTGTGTCTCCTTGCCTGAGCCCTTTCTTGAGAGGCAACTTTGTACTTTTCGTGTGGAGAGCCAAGGTAGCTGTGGAATCCTTGTAGATTTTTACCAAGATATTGTATCGATTATATTCGCCTGCAATTTCGCTATTGATTGTTTTCGGGCATTATGAATGGGAAGAACAATATTACCTTCCTTAATGAAGCGCAGGTCTCTTAAGCAACCTTTTGATTTGCCTGGCACTATCAAGTCATACGTACTATTTCGAAACAGTCCTGCAATACCCAACGCGTTTTGAGATGGTTCAAACTAGACATTGATGACGGAAATTAGGAGCGCTTTACCAGAACACAAATAACTCTTGTCTTTCATTCCCCGGCCAAGACTGTCACGTGGAATAACTCAATGAAGTGAAATTTGAGAATAATAGTTTATTGGTGTCGCTCAAAATGTTTTATTTATTGGTTGGCGTAACTACGTGTTCTCAGCCTGCATACTTCTCGTTCAATGAGCGAACATAAATGATTTCTTTATTGGCGTGTACAGTACATTCCCGATGTCTAGCTCAAAGGGTGGTGCGGAGGGTAAACTGCTAACGTGCTTGTGTTTTTCCTGTATCAACTAACTTCCTAAATAATTTTGTCTGTTTTTGTTTTCTGGAACTGATGTTGTCTAATAATGACCCTCAGCTGTCGGTTGTGGTAACATTCCTCTTCTTTCTCTATGATGGTTCCTGCTTGCGACAGCGTTATGCACAGTTCGCGCCGCTGAAAAATGTTTGTCATTTTAATGTCTTCATTGCGGGCTCACGCTTCTTCAGACACGCGAACTTACGATTTTAGGCAAATAAGGTTGGCTGGGCCTTGTCACAAAGTGGGAGAGAAGAAATTTTAACGTCTCTTCGTGGGGCTTTTGTTTAAGTAACATGATCAAAACATTAACATTGCATTTTACTTGTTACAATGTATAGTGCACCGCTGTTCCTGGCGAAATATTTTTGTTATATAAGTGAGGAAACTTGAAGCACCTTAGCAACTTATTAGCAACTTCTACAGAGAGTGCCAAAGTATTAGAAATTAGAAAAATTACACAACCTAGCACCATGGACTAAACACGTGTCCTGTAACACGCCCAAATATACACATGAACAGAGTTTCCTTTGTGACCACGAGAATGCTGGCATGATGAGGAGCGCTAGCAGCGGGGAGCACATGGGCTTGTCCCAAAGTAAACGTTCAGTGCTACTGCTGGCTTCACCATTTCACTGTGTCGTGCCTCCGAAACTTAGCAGATCATGTCACCTACAACACTGCGTGCAGGAGGAATACTACGCGCATGTATACAGGTCACATATTTCTGCTTGCCTTCTGGAAATAAATTCATGAAAGTTATTAATGAGGCCGTGGGTTCAAATCCCAGTGGTGGTGGCCGCATTTCGATGGGGCGAAATGTGCAAACACTCCTGTACCGTGAATTGGGTGCGCATAGAAGGAACCCAGGTTGTCTAAACTCTTTCTTTATTCATTTTCTTTCTATTTAAATTAATCCGGACTCCCCCACTACAGCGTGCCTCATAATCATATTGTGGTTTTGGCACGTAACACCCAATTAATTAACAATTAATGTGTTCAGCACCCGGCCAGTGGAATATATACATAAACGTCCATCTCACTTCCTAGATCTAGATAGGTTTTTTTAATGGTCACCGACGTTCAAAAGTATGCATTTCCATGGTAATTACAAGGACACTGGAAGGTTTCAGGTGACACCCAATAAAACTGACCACTGATTTCGTAAGCACTGCGGAAATTTTTCCTGGAAACAAAAAATGGCCATTCATATGTATACACGTTATACACAAGAAATGGAGAAAGTGGATCATTCGTGGGCAGTAAGCACAAGGATGTTTTCTTTGGCGCATGCTTCAATACATCACAAAAACGTGCGAAGCTTGCACTAGTGGTGCAAGGCTGGAGTAAATAGCGGAGCTGGTGATCGACCTAGCTTCTTCCAGGTTTTACTAGGCTTGGCTAAGTTTTGATAGGAAATGATAAATGCTCCTAGGCACGGTATTCTGAATCAGCTGGCCGACGATGCGCAGATTCTCGCTTGGCAGCGTGACGCGCTTCAAGATGAGCGGCTTCTTCGGGTGTCCGGATCTTCTTTGGTGGTGGTGGTAAAAACTTTAATTCGTCAACAGAAAATGATTTATGAGATTACATGTGGGAAGTCTTGATGGCTTCGTGAGGTGGCCGTCAGACCGTGTCTTACGGCGATTTCTAAAGCCCAGGTCACGGCCTGCAGTTGAACCGCAGGTTCCGAGCTGGTCACCGCAGCCTCCCACTGCTCTCGGTTGGATAGCTGCCATTCGGCTCTAGGTTTGAGCTCAGGGCATTCGTGCAAATGTGTGCTAGATCGGCTTTGTCGGCCTCGCATAGCGTACACTCGGGGTAGTGTATCCCTAGATAGACTGTGGATAGTTTGTACGGGTTGGGAAAGGTGTGTGTTTTGAGTTGCCTCCACGTTACTTGCTGGTTTTTGGTTAAGAATTTGTCAGGGGGTGGCTATTCGAGTCTTTCGTTTTTATAGTATTGCGTAATTTCGTGGTAGGTTATCATGCGCTCTTTTGGTGCTCGCAGGATCGGTTGACTCACTGCCTGGTTGACGAGTCCTCGGGCGAAATTGTGAGCCGCTTCGTTCCCGGGATGGGACGAGTGCGCAGGGATCCAGATGATTTTGATCTGGCGGGGCGTGAAATGTGTTTTCTTCAGGATTTGTAGCGCCGGTTCGTGGATTCTGCCTTTGGCAAAATTACGCACTGCCGTCTTGGAGTCACAGAAAATTATTTTGGCTGCGGTATTTGTGATAGCTATTACTATCGCGGCTTCTTCCGCTTCTTCCGCGTGCCTTCCAAAAATGGTGAGCGCGGTGATTGGTTTGAGGTCGTTTCCTACCACCCCTGCGGAGAAAGCGTCGCGTTCTCCGTATTCGGCAACGTCTACGTAGACCGCATCTTCGTGGTTTGCGTAGTGTTTCTGGAGTGCTTTGGCCCGGGCCTGTCTCCGTTTGCTGTGATACTGCGGGTGCATGTTCTTTGGATTGGGTCGACCCTGAGGCGACTGAAGATGTCTCTGGGTATGGGCTCGACGCTTGTTTGAGTGCTCTCGTACGGGATGTTTAGTTTCCTTAGAATGTGTCTTCCCGCCGGTGTCTTGGTTAATCTTTCGTATTGGGCTGTTCTGCGTGCTTCAACTAGTTCGTCGAGCGTGTTGTGGATGCCCATTTTTAGGAGCCTCTCCATGGATGTGTATCTCGGCAGGTGGAGCGCCGCCTTGTAGGTTCGTCTTATGAGGCAGTTTACCTTTTCCTTCTCTGCGTTATACAGGTTGAGATATGGGAGGGAGTACACGAAACGGCTGAGCACGAAAGTCTGGATTAGTCGCCTAAGATCCGCTTCCTTCATCCCGAAGTGTTTGTTGGCAATGCGTCGGATCAAACGGTTGGTTTGGTTCATGCATGCCGTAAGTTTGTTGATAGTCACTGTGTTTTTGCCGTTGTTTTGTAGGTGCATACCTAGTATCCGGATCGTTTGGACCTCGGGAGCTAGGGTGTCGTCCACGTATATTTCTATCGTCTTTGGTCGGCCCCTGTCAAGACTACACGTACTCGCCACTGTGTCAACGAGAGTTCTGCCGCCGTCGCGGCGGCTCCGAGCCTTATCTCCCCGGTGACGTCACGGCCAAGCTGCGCCTCCACACTTGCCGGGCGTGGCTGGTCGAAACCGGCCAAGCCACCGCCAGAGGCGCCTGCTGCAGTCAAGGACAGCGCGTGCGTTTGGCGCGAACGCGAGGAAACGGGGAAACGCGGACGGCGTCGGCAGCAGCTCTGCGCGTTGCCTCGTTGGTGCTGCTACAATTTTTTTCTCTCTCAGTCTCATTTTCTCTTCCTCTCTCCCTAGCATAGCACGCGCCGCGCGCATGCTCTCCTTCCCTCTCCTTAACGTCCCATGTAAAGGCAACATACGCACGGCACGGAGAAGAGGCGAAGCACACGCCACTCTGCGAGGTGGTTGCTAGGCAACGCACGGTGACGTCATCGTTCAAGGAGTTTTTTTTTTTTGTAGACGCTTCACGGACTGACGGTCGGCTTAAACAGGTCCGCTGTTACAAAAAGAACGCTTAACTTTGCACTCGGCCGCGCAACGCTTGAAACAGCGAAGCTGGGCGATCGTCATGCGCGCGAACGACGATCGTCGGCGATCGTCGTGCGCATCTTATTACTCATGATGATGATAATTTCTTTTCGCGCGTCTCGGTCTTACGGGCGTCACTGCGCGTTGTATTGCGCAGCTTGTAACACCGACACCGCGTTCCACCGCGTTGCAATGCCGACAACGCGTTCCAGCAGACCCGCTCCGTGAATGCGTTCCTCTGGCTCTCATTTTCTTTCTCTTTCTCCCGAGCAAAGTGCGCAAAACCTCTTCTTCACTTGGCACAGCACGAGCGTGCGAACGCACCAGCTGTGGACGAAGACAACGACGCTCGAACGCAATCATATGGTTCGGATAAATGTATGTTCTGCAAGCGTGGCTGTATAGCCTAGTGGTTACAAGGCTTCGAATCCCACATCAGCAAGACAGTTTATTATTGCGATAGCAATTATATGGACACTCCAAAGCAGATTTCTGCCGTCGGCGCCGCCGTCGCCGTCGCCGTTGCCGTGAGGTTCCGTATGACGTCAGTGGAGATGAAATCGTCGCCGCGCACCGAACGCTGTATGTGCGAGTGAAAGGGCGCGAGGGACGCGCGCTTTCACGGGGAGTGAACGCACGGCGAAGAACAAACGCGCGTTCTGCGCCGTGCTCCCTTACGGGCTGCAGAAGTGGGCGTCTCTTTCCTCCTTTACAATCACCATATATGTAGAACAAACGCGCCTTCTTCCGACGCGCGAAAGGCCGTGGCGGGGAGGGGAATGGAGGCGACGTTTAGCTGCGGCACCAAGTGACTATTTATATCAGACGCTCCGGCAACAGTCACCAACGCCGCACGCATTTTATGTGAACGCGGGCAAAACGCCGACGGTGTCGACAACAGTTCTGCGTGTTGCCGGTGCTGCTGCATGTCGAAGGTTATACACCTGATAAAGCTACTATCATTACTCCGTATAGCTCTCTACAAATTTGCTATCGCGATTGATGCTTCGCCTTTCAGGTGAAACTGCGACAACTTTTTTGCTTTTATTTCTTGATAGTTTCTTGATACGAACCACGAACCACAAATTACAGCTGGCTTAAACAGCTTCGCTGTTAAAAAAATATTTTATTTAGCCAATGCCCCAGAATTATTACTTTATCGGCGTGACCTGGAGCCACGGACTTCCGAGTCGACTTTTCTGCAGCCGCAAAGCAGAACCCTCCCACCACCACCCGGACGAGTGTCACTGTAATAAACGACATAAAATTTTGTGTGTAACTAACCTTACAAAAAAAATAGTAGCTGCGATAACGAACATGTTGGACTCTATATCAAATGAACCTTTAGTGAAGCGCGTAAAAAATTGTTACGCAGCTAACGGCGATACGTACAATTCATCATTTGCATTGTGTAAGCTCACAACATTATAGTCATGCAATTTTTTATGTTTATGCACTACACCGCTCACAAACTATGCTGAAATGGAAATACCAAATCAGGCGAATACACACTGTGCGACGACGTAATGATGACGATGAATTGACCTTAACGGCATGACGACGGCGCATGACCACAACGGCATGACGATGACTGTATGAAGACAACGAAATGACGATGGCATGATAACGATGGAATGACGATGATTTCCAACGCCGTTTGGGGGAACTTCGTATTAACATAGACCACTTGGGTTTCTATAACATGTGCCCAACTAAAGGCACACAAGCACTCTGTACTTTTAACGTAATAAGTACCGACGTCCTCATTTATCATATGCTGTGCCTGTCATAGGTTACTTCCGGATCGGTTAAATGCACCATCATGAAGAATATTTGTTGGTTTATTGATACCTTGGTCACAAAAACTTTCAATAAAGCAAACTCCAGGATAACAGGGCAGGTTTGTGAAGAAAAGCTGCAAACTGCAACTTCAGGTAAATTAATTTACCTCAAGTTAGTCTATAGAGTATTGTATACAAATATAGTGGACATATTTACTGATGCGACTAGGCTGTAGGCTTTCGCTATTGCAACCACAGACACTTTATCTCCTGAAACTTAGGGCTGTTACTATGAGAGTGAGCATATTTAATTCCTAAATAATATTCTTGAGGGTTTTCGTTCTTTGTTTTTCTCCTTCTGTAAATTAAGGGCAATAATCTCACGACATATAATTATCTCCAGAATGCTGATGTCTCGTTTATCGTATTATATTCATTCTCGGGTTGCGCAGTTTTTGTTGCAACTTCTGTTACGAAAGAAATTGAAAGCCTGAGTTTTTAATAACAGTTTTTTAATGCCCAAAATTCTGAGACTTCTTGTTTGGCTTGAAGATATCAGCGTATGAGTGGAACTGAACAACGTGGACACGTGTAAAAATTATTATAAACCTCCAGAACACGCGCGTTACGGATCAGAATGACATGCCGGGATGCCAGGGCGCACTCAGAATCCCTACTTGGCAAACAACAAACAAGGAAAGATAAAAATGGATTCAGAGTACAGTGTTTTTCTCGGGCGCGAAGACATTGAATGTGAGAGCACAGTAAACAAATGCGACGTATGCACGGTACCGGTGGTTGCTCGATTCGTCTGGGTATAGGCTTATGCGCTGCCTCCGGAAGCAATGTAAACAGTCACTCAAGGGTGCAAGGCTGTGAGCTCTGCTTCCTTGCCCCGCAACGTAAAATTCCTATCTCAAATACACGGATGCACTGACTTGTGAATCTCTGCAGCACTGTTTACATGAATTCTGACTTGTTGTGGCACCAAACTTCCGACGTGGCGTGTTCGCCCTTTTTTCTGCCTCTTGTTATTCCTTATGTAAATGTGCCACCGAGAAGCAATAAATCAAAGCATGCAACTTTGTGTGATTTCTCCACATCGCTGGGCATCTGCGGCAGCAGCTGCTGGCTGTTAAGCACCGGCCGGCTGTTAATGCGTCAGGCTTCTTAGGGTACATCACACACTTTCCGAGCGTTATCTATGTTCGCATTTTTATCTATGTATTCATGTTTTTATCTTACCGTTTTTCCCCTTATACCTGGGTAACTGGTGCTGTGCCTGGTGGTCCTTCTGGACAAACGGTACTTCACCGGCGAACGCGCAGCTATGGAATGCCCATCCACGCTTCATCGTTTTCCAAAGAGCTGGCGAAGAAAGCAGCATCACTTCAACATAATTGACAAGTAATTATGTGTCGCGTTTTCGTCTGTTCGACGACCCAGAGCTGACGTACGGGAGGATTTCTGGGACCCCAAGCTGTAATTGGTCATCGGCCATATGCGTCTTTAAACGGCTATGTCGTTCTTTGTGTGTTTTCCGCGAAGCAGCAGCGCCCACCCGGACTACGACGAGGCCCGGCGCCGACTATTCGCGGGCAGAGAGAGGAACCTTCCTTCACGCTGACCACAACCACCGCAATCTTTGGAAGCGGTGGCGACCGTCGAGACGAAGGTCGCTACGTGCTGGCCGTTACGGAGAGCCTACTAATTGCTGCAAAGAGCCAACGCCGATGACTTCGTGGGAATAGTGTCGACCAAGGTTTCACATGAAATTGAATCTTCATTGCACCGAAGGCGGGTCGAAGGTTGGACACCTGAGGTGGAGTCCGGCGGAGTGGTGCGACACCATGGGTGGGATTTCGCGGACTGTGCGACACTTCTAATTAACCGAGAAGAAGAAGATTGAATTCCCTTGTCGAGCGAAAGGGAGAAATGAACTGCATAAAAGGCGGATCTTGGGTGCTGTGGAGGGTGGTCGGACATGTAAAGATTGACATGTAGAGT